>NW_024432330.1:0-41170 GCF_017639785.1 Mesocricetus auratus
TCCATGAAAACTGATGATACAAAACTCTGAGAATCTGCTTGCTTAACTTCATAAAAACTAACGATACAACACTCTGTGAGAAACTGCGAGCTTAACTTCATGAATAGTAACTATCCAAAACTCTTTGTGAAACTACTTGCTTAATTTCATGAAACCTAACGATACAACAATGTTAGTGAACTATATGCTTAATTACAAGAAAAGAAATGATACAACACTGTGTGAGAAACTATGCGCATAACATCATGAAAAATAACGTTACAAAACTGTTTGTGAATCTCCTTGCATAGCTTCATGAAAAATAACGATACAACACTGTTAGTGAACTATATGCTTAATTTCATGAAATCTAACGATACAACACTGTGTGAGAAACTAGGTGCTTAATTCCATGAAAACCGGTGATACAAAACTCTTTGAGAATCTGCTTGCTTAACTTCATGAAAACTAACGTTACAACACTGTGTGAGAAGCTCCGTGCTTAACATCATGAAAACTAATGTTACAAAAGTGTTTGTGAATCTTCTTGCCTAACTTCATGAAAACTGACGATACAAAATTGTTAGTGAACTATATGCTTAATTACAACAAAAGAAACGATACAAAACTGTGTGAGAAATTGTGTGCTTAACATCACGAAAAATAACGTTAAAAAACTGATGTGAATCTCCTTGCCAAGCTTCATGAAAACTAACGATACAACACAGTTAGTGAACTATATGCTTAATTTCATGAAATCTAAGGATACAACACTGTGTGAGAAACCAGGTGCTTAATTCCATGAAAACTAATGATACAAAACTCTTTGAGAATCTGCTTGCTTAACTTCATGAAAACAAATGATACAACACTCTGTGAAAAACTGCCAGCTTAACTTCATGAGTACTAACTATACAACACTGTTTCTGAAACTACTTGCTTCATTTCATGAAAACTAACGATACAACACTGTGTGAGAAACTTCATGCTTTACTTCATGAAAACTATCGATACAACGCTCTTTGAGATTCTCCTTGATTAACATCATGAAAATTAACGATACAACACTGTGTGAGAAAATACGTGCTTAACATCATGAAAACTTATGATCCAACACTGTGTGAGAAACTATGTGCTTAATATCACGAAAACTAACATTACAAAACTGTTTGTGAATCTTCTTCCCTAACTTCATGAAAACTAGCGATACAACACTGTTAGTGAACTATATGCTTAATTTTATGAAATCTAACGATACAACACAGTGTGTGAAACTACGTGCTTACTTTCATGAAAACTAACAACACAACGCTGTGTGAGAAACTACGTGCTTAACCTCATGAAAACTAATGATACACCACTGTGTGAGCAACAACGTGCTTAACATCACGACAACTAACGTTAAAAGACTGATTGTGAATCTTCTTGCCTAACTTCATGAAAACTAATGATACAACACTCTTAGTGAACTATATGCTTAATTTCAAGAAAACAAATGATACAACAATGTGTAAGAAACTACGTGCTTAACATCACGAAAAATAACGATACAAAACTGTGAATCTTCTTGCTTAACTTCATGAAAACTAAGGATACAGCACTGTTCGTGAACTATATGCTTAATTTCATGAAATCTAATGATACAACACTGTGTGAGAAACTGGGTGCTTAATTTCATGAAAACTATCTATACAACACTGTGTGAGAAACTATGGGCTAAACTTCATGAAAACTAATGATACAAATCTTTTCGTGAAACTTCCTGTTTTACACCATGAAAACTAACAATACAACATTGTTTGTGAAACTTCATGCTTAAGTTCATGAAAACTAACGATACAACACTCTGTGAGAACCTGCAGGCTTAAGTTCATGAATACTAACTATACAATACTGTTTGTGAAACTACCTGTTTAACTCCATGAAAACTAACAATACAACATTGGTTGTGAAACTACATGGTTATCTTCATGAAAACTAACCATACAACATTGTTTGGGAACTACGTGCTTACTTCCATGAAAACTAACGATATGACACTGTGTGAGAAACTACGTGCTTAACTTCATGAAAACTAATGATACTCCACTGTGTGAGAAACTACGTGCTTAACATCACAAAAACTAACGTTACAAAACTGTTTGTGAATATTCGTGCCTAATTTCATGAAAACAAATGATACAACACTGTAGGTTAACTATATGCTTAATTTCATGAAATCTAATGATACAACACTGTGTGAGAAACTACGTGCTAAACTTTATGAAAATTAATGATACAAATCTGTTCGTGAACCTACCTGCTTTACTCCTTGAAAACTAACAATACAACATTGTTTGTGAAACTACATGCTTAACTTCATCAAAACTAACCACGCAACATTGTTTGTGAAACTACGTGCTTACTTTCATGAAAACTAACAATACAACACTGTGTGAAAATTACGTGCTTAACTTCATGAAAACTAATGCTACAACACTGTGTGAGAAACTATGTGCTTAACATCACGAAAACTAACGTTACTAAACTTTTTGTTAATCTTCTTGCCTAACTTCATGAAAACTAACGATACAACACTGTTATGGAACTATATGCTTAATTTCATGAAATCTAACGATACAACACTGTGTGAGAAACCAGATGCTTAATTCCATGAAAACTGATGATACAAAACTCTTTGAGAATCTGCTTGCTTAACTTCATGAAAACTAATGATTCAACACTGTGTGAGAAACTACATGCTTAACATCATGAAAACTAACGTTACAAAAGTGTTTGTGAATCTTCCTGCCTAACTTCATGAAAACTAACGATACAAAACAGTTAGTGAACTATATGATAATTAAAGAAAAGAAATGATACAACACTGTGTGAGAAACTGTGTGCTTAACATCACGAAAAATTACGTTACAAAACTGTTTCTGAATCTCCTTGCCTAGCTTCATGATAACTAAAGATACAACACTGTTAGTGAACTATATGTTTAATTTCATGAAATCAAAGGGTACAATACTGTGTGAGAAACCAGGTGCTTAATTCCATGAAAACTAATGATACAAAACTCTTTGAGAATCTGCTTGCTTAACTTCATGAAAACAAACGATACAACACTCTGTGAGAAACTGCCAGCTTAACTTCATGAATACTAACTATACAACACTGTTTCAGAAACTACTTGCTTAATTTCATGAAAAATAACGATACAACACTGTGTGAGAAACTTCATGCTTTACTTCATGAAAACTATCGATACAACGCTCTTTGAGATTCTCCTTGATTAACATCATGAAAATTAACGATACAACACTGTGTGAGAAAATACGTGCTTAACATCATGAAAACTTATGATCCAACACTGTGTGAGAACCTATGTGTGTAACATCACGAAAACTATCGTTACAAAACTGTTTGTGAATCTTCTTGCCTAACTTCATGAAAACTAACGATACAACAGTGTTAGTGACCTATATGCTTAATTTCATGAAATCTAACGATACAACACTGTGTGAGAAACTACGTGCTTACTTTCATGAAAACTAACAACACAACACTGTGTGAGAAACTACGTGCTTAACCTCATGAAAACTCATGATACACCACTGTGTGAGAAACTACGTGCTTAACATCACAAAAACTAACGTTACAAAACTTTTGGTGAATCTTCTTGCCTAACTTCATGAAAACTAACGATACAACAGTGTTAGTGAACTATATGCTTAATTTCAAGAAAAGAAATGATACAACACTATGTGAGAAACTACGTGCTTAATTTCAAGAAAACTAACGATACAACACTGTGTGAGAAACTACGTGCTTAACATCATGAAAACTAACGTTACAAAACTGTTTGTGAATCTTCCTGCCTAACTTCATGAAAACTAACGATACAACAGTGTTAGTGACCTATATGCTTAATTTCATGAAATCTAACGATACAACACTGTGTGAGAAACTACGTGCTTACTTTCATGAAAACTAACAACACAACACTGTGTGAGAAACTATGTGCTTAACCTCATGAAAACTAATGATACACCACTGTGTGAGAAACTACGTGCTTAACATCACAGAAACTTACTTTACAAAACTTTTGGTGAATCTTCTTGCCTAACTTCATGAAAACAAACAATACAACACTGTTAGTGAATTATATCCTTAATTTCAAGAAAACAAATTATACAACACTGTGTGAGAAACTACGTGCTTACTTTCATGAAAACTAACGATACAACACTGTGTGAGTAACTACGTGCTTAATCTCACGAAAACTTACGTTACAAAACTGTTTGTGAATCTTCTTGCCTAACTTCATGAAAACTAACGATACAACAGTGTTAGTGAATTTTATGCTTAATTTCAAGTAAAGAAATGATACAACACTATGTGAGAAACTACGTGCTTAATTTCAAGGAAACTAATGATACAACACTGTGTGAGAAACTACGTGCTTAACATCATGAAAACTTATGATCCAACACTGTGAGAAACTATATGCTTAACATCATGAAAACTAACGTTATAAAACTGTTTGTGAATCTTCTTGCCTAACTTCATGAAAACTAGCAATACAATACTGTTAGTGAAGTATATGCTTAATTTCATGAAATTTAACGATACAACACTCTGTGAGAAACTACGTGCTTACTTTCATGAAAACTAACAACACAACACTGTGTGAGAAACTACGTGCTTAACCTCATGAAAACTAATGATACACCACTGTGTGAGAAACTACGTGCTTAACATCACAAAAACTAATGTTACAAAACTTTTGGTGAATCTTCTTGCCTAACTTCATGAAAACTAACGATACAACAGTGTTAGTGAACTATATGCTTAATTTCAAGAAAAGAAATGATACAACACTATGTGAGAAACTACGTGCTTAATTTCAAGAAAACTAACGATACAACACTGTGTGAGAAACTACGTGCTTAACATCATGAAAACTAACGTTACAAAACTGTTTGTGAATCTTCCTGCCTAACTTCATGAAAACTAACGATACAACAGTGTTAGTGACCTATATGCTTAATTTCATGAAATCTAACGATACAACACTGTGTGAGAAACTACGTGCTTACTGTCATAAAAACTAACAACACAACACTGTGTGAGTAACTATGTGCTTAATCTCACGAAAACTTACGTTACAAAACTGTTTGTGAATCTTCTTGCCTAACTTCATGAAAACTAAAGATACAACAGTGTTAGCGACATATATGCTTAATTTCATGAAATCTAACGATACAACACTGTGTGAGAAACTACGTGCTTACTTTCATGAAAACTAACAACACAACACTGTGTGAGAAACTACGTGCTTAACCTCATGAAAACAAATGATACACCACTGTGTGAGAAACTACGTGCTTAACATCACAGAAACTTACTTTACAAAAGTTTTGGTGAATCTTCTTGCCTAACTTCATGAAAACAAACAATACAACACTGTTAGTGAATTATATCCTTAATTTCAAGAAAACGAATTATACAACACTGTATGAGAAACTACGTGCTTACTTTCATGAAAACTAACGATAAACACTGTGTGAGTAACTACGTGCTTAATCTCACGAAAACTTACGTTACAAAACTGTTTGTGAATCTTCTTGCCTAACTTCATGAAAACTAATGATACAACAGTGTTAGTGAACTTTATGCTTAATTTCAAGAAAACTAATGATACAACACTGTGTGAGAAACTGCGTGCTTAACATCATGAAAACTAACGTTACAAAACTGTTTGTGAATCTTCCTGCCTAACTTCATGAAAACTAACGGTAAAAAACTGTTAGTGAACTATATGCTTAATTACAAGAAAAGAAATGATACAACACTGTGTGAGAATCCATGTGCTTACTTTCATTAAAACTAATGCTACGAAACTGTGTGAGAAACTACGTGCTTAACATCATGAATACTTATGATCCAACACTGTGTGAGAAACTATGTGCTTAACATCACGAAAACTAACGTTACAAAACTGTTTGTGAATCTTCTTGCCTAACTTCATGAAAAGTAACGATACAACAGTGTTAGTGAAATATATGCTTAATTTCAAGGAAAGAAATGATACAACACTATGTGAGAAACTACGTGCTTTATTTCAAGAAAACTAACGATACAACACTGTGAGAGAAACTACGTGCTTAACTTCATGAAAACTAATGATACAACACTGTGTGAGAAACTAGGTGCTTAACATCACAGAAACTTACTTTACAAAACTTTTGGTGAATCTTCTTGCCTAACTTCATGAAAACAAACAATACAACACTGTTAGTGAATTATATCCTTAATTTCAAGAAAACAAATTATACAACACTGTATGAGAAACTACGTGCTTACTTTCATGAAAACTAACTATACAACACTGTGTGAGTAACTACGTGCTTAATCTCACGAAAACTTAGGTTACAAAACTGTTTGTGAATCTTCTTGCCTAACTTCATGAAAACTAATGATACAATAGTGTTAGTGAACTTTATGCTTAATTTCAAGAAAAGAAATGATACAACACTATGTGAGAAACTACGTGCTTAATTTCAAGAAAACTAATGATACAACACTGTGTGAGAAACTGCGTGCTTAACATCATGAAAACTAACGTTACAAAACTGTTTGTGAATCTTCCTGCCTAACTTCATGAAAACTAATGGTAAAAAACTGTTAGTGAACTATATGCTTAATTACAAGAAAAGAAATGATACAACACTGTGTGAGAATCCATGTGCTTACTTTCATTAAAACTAATGCTACAAAACTGTGTGAGAAATTACGTGCTTAACATCATGAATACTTATGATCCAACACTGTGTGAGAAACTATGTGCTTAACATCACGAAAACTAACGTTACAAAACTGTTTGTGAATCTTCTTGCCTAACTTCATGAAAAGTAACGATACAACAGTGTTAGTGAAATATATGCTTAATTTCAAGGAAAGAAATGATACAACACTATGTGTGAAACTACGTGCTTTATTTCAAGAAAACTAACGATACAACACTGTGTGAGAAACTACGTGCTTAACTTCATGAAAACTAATGATACAACACTGTGTGAGAAACTACGTGCTTAACATCACGACAACTAACGTTAAAAAACTGATTGTGAATCTTCTTGCCTAACTTCATGAAAACTAATGATTCAAGAATCTTAGTGAACTATATGATTAATTTCAAGAAAACAAATGATACAACACTGTGTGAGAAACTACGTGCTTAATATCACGAAAAATAACGATACAAAACTGTGAATCTTCTTGCTTAACTTCACGAAAACTAACGATACAACACTGTTAGTGAACTATGTGCTTAATACATGAAATCTAATGATACAACACTGTGTGAGAAACTACGTGCTAAACTTCATGAAAATTAACGATACAAATCTGTTCGTGAAACTACCTGCATTACACCTTGAAAACTAACAAAACAACATTGTTTGTGAAACTACATGCTTAACTTCATCAAAACTAACCATGCAACATTGTTTGTGAAACTACGTGCTTACTTTCATGAAAACTAACGATACAACACTGTGTGAGAAACTAGGTGCTTAACATCATGAAAACAAATGTTGCAAAACTATTTGTGAATCTTCTTGCCTAACTTCATGAAAACTAACGATACAACACTGTTAGTGAACTATATGTTTAATTTCATGAAATCTAACGATACAACACTGTGTGAGAAACTAGGTGCTTAATTCCATGAAAACTGATGATACAAAACTCTGAGAATCTGCTTGCTTAACTTCATGAAAACTAACGATACAACACTCTGTGAGAAACTGCGAGCTTAACTTCATGAATAGTAACTATCCAACACTCTTTGTGAAACTACTTGCTTAATTTCATGAAACCTAACGATACAACAATGTTAGTGAACTATATGCTTAATTACAAGAAAAGAAATGATACAACACTGTGTGAGAAACTATGTGCATAACATCATGAAAAATAACGTTACAAAACTGTTTGTGAATCTCCTTGCCTAGCTTCATGAAAAATAACGATACAACACTGTTAGTGAACTATATGCTTAATTTCATGAAATCTAACGATACAACACTGTGTGAGAAACTAGGTGCTTAATTCCATGAAAACCGATGATACAAAACTCTTTGAGAATCTGCTTGCTTAACTTCATGAAAACTAACGTTACAACACTGTGTGAGAAACTCCGTGCTTAACATCATGAAAACTAACGTTACAAAAGTGTTTGTGAATCTTCTTGCCTAATTTCATGAAAACTAACGATACAAAACTGTTAGTGAACTATATGCTTAATTACAACAAAAGAAACGATACAAAACTGTGTGAGAAATTGTGTGCTTAACATCACGAAAAATAACGTTACAAAACTGATGTGAATCTCCTTGCCAAGCTTCATGAAAACTAACGATGCAACACAGTTAGTGAACAATATGCTTAATTTCATGAAATCTAAGGATACAACACTGTGTGAGAAACCAGGTGCTTAATTCCATGAAAACTAATGATACAAAACTCTTTGAGAATCTGCTTGCTTAACTTCATGAAAACAAATGATACAACACTCTGTGAAAAACTGCCAGCTTAACTTCATGAGTACTAACTATACAACACTGTTTCTGAAACTACTTGCTTCATTTCATGAAAACTAACGATACAACACTGTGTGAGAAACTTCATGCTTTACTTCATGAAAACTATCGATACAACGCTCCTTGAGATTCTCCTTGATTAACATCATGAAAATTAACGATACAACACTGTGTGAGAAAATACGTGCTTAACATCATGAAAACTTATGATCCAACACTGTGTGAGAAACTATGTGCTTAATATCACGAAAACTAACATTACAAAACTGTTTGTGAATCTTCTTCCCTAACTTCATGAAAACTAGCGATACAACACTGTTAGTGAACTATATGCTTAATTTTATGAAATCTAACGATACAACACTGTGTGAGAAACTACGTGCTTACTTTCATGAAAACTAACAACACAACGCTGTGTGAGAAACTACGTGCTTAACCTCATGAAAACTAATGATACACCACTGTGTGAGCAACAACGTGCTTAACATCACGACAACTAACGTTAAAAGACTGATAGTGAATCTTCTTGCCTAACTTCATGAAAACTAATGATACAACACTGTTAGTGAACTATATGCTTAATTTCAAGAAAACAAATGATACAACAATGTGTAAGAAACTACGTGCTTAACATCACGAAAAATAACGATACAAAACTGTGAATCTTCTTGCTTAACTTCATGAAAACTAAGGATACAGCACTGTTCGTGAACTATATGCTTAATTTCATGAAATCTAATGATACAACACTGTGTGAGAAACTGGGTGCTTAATTTCATGAAAACTATCTATACAACACTGTGTGAGAAACTATGGGCTAAACTTCATGAAAACTAATGATACAAATCTTTTCGTGAAACTTCCTGTTTTACACCATGAAAACTAAAAATACAACATTGTTTGTGAAACTTCATGCTTAAGTTCATGAAAACTAACGATACAACACTCTGTGAGAACCTGCAGGCTTAAGTTCATGAATACTAACTATACAATACTGTTTGTGAAACTACCTGTTTAACTCCATGAAAACTAACAATACAACATTGGTTGTGAAACTACATGCTTATCTTCGTGAAAACTAACCATACAACATTGTTTGGGAACTACGTGCTTACTTCCATGAAAACTAACGATATGACACTGTGTGAGAAACTACGTGCTTAACTTCATGAAAACTAATGATACTCCACTGTGTGAGAAACTACGTGCTTAACATCACAAAAACTAACGTTACAAAACTGTTTGTGAATATTCTTGCCTAATTTCATGAAAACAAATGATACAACACTGTAGGTTAACTATATGCTTAATTTCATGAAATCTAATGATACAACACTGTGTGAGAAACTACGTGCTAAACTTCATGAAAATTAATGATACAAATCTGTTCGTGAACCTACCTGCTTTACTCCTTGAAAACTAACAATACAACATTGTTTGTGAAACTACATGCTTAACTTCATCAAAACTAACCACGCAACATTGTTTGTGAAACTACGTGCTTACTTTCATGAAAACTAACTATACAACACTGTGTGAAAATTACGTGCTTAACTTCATGGAAACTAATGCTACAACACTGTGTGAGAAACTATGTGCTTAACATCACGAAAACTAACGTTACTAAACTTTTTGTTAATCTTCTTGCCTAACTTCATGAAAACTAACGATACAACACTGTTATGGAACTATATGCTTAATTTCATGAAATCTAACGATACAACACTGTGTGAGAAACCAGATGCTTAATTCCATGAAAACTGATGATACAAAACTCTTTGAGAATCTGCTTGCTTAACTTCATGAAAACTAATGATTCAACACTGTGTGAGAAACTACATGCTTAACATCATGAAAACTAACGTTACAAAACTGTTTGTGAATCTTCCTGCCTAACTTCATGAAAACTAACGATACAACAGTGTTAGTGACCTATATGCTTAATTTCATGAAATCTAACGATACAACACTGTGTGAGAAACTACGTGCTTACTTTCATGAAAACTAACAACACAACACTGTGTGAGAAACTATGTGCTTAACCTCATGAAAACTAATGATACACCACTGTGTGAGAAACTACGTGCTTAACATCACAGAAACTTACTTTACAAAACTTTTGGTGAATCTTCTTGCCTAACTTCATGAAAACAAACAATACAACACTGTTAGTGAATTATATCCTTAATTTCAAGAAAACAAATTATACAACACTGTGTGAGAAACTACGTGCTTACTTTCATGAAAACTAACGATACAACACTGTGTGAGTAACTACGTGCTTAATCTCACGAAAACTTACGTTACAAAACTGTTTGTGAATCTTCTTGCCTAACTTCATGAAAACTAACGATACAACAGTGTTAGTGAATTTTATGCTTAATTTCAAGTAAAGAAATGATACAACACTATGTGAGAAACTACGTGCTTAATTTCAAGGAAACTAATGATACAACACTGTGTGAGAAACTACGTGCTTAACATCATGAAAACTTATGATACAACACTGTGAGAAACTATATGCTTAACATCACGAAAACTAACGTTACAAAACTGTTTGTGAATCTTCTTGCCTAACTTCATGAAAACTAGCAATACAATACTGTTAGTGAAGTATATGCTTAATTTCATGAAATTTAACGATACAACACTGTGTGAGAAACTACCTGCTTAACCTCATGAAAACTAATGATACACCACTGTGTGAGAAACTACGTGCTTAACATCACAAAAACTAACGTTACAAAACTTTTGGTGAATCTTCTTGCCAACTTCTTGAAAACTAACGATACAACAGTGTTAGTGAACTATATACTTAATTTCAAGAAAAGAAATGATGCAACACTATGTGAGAAACTGCGTGCTTAATTTCAAGAAAACTAACGATACAACACTGTGTGAGAAACTACGTGCTTAACATCATGAAAACTAACGTTACAAAACTGTTTGTGAATCTTCCTGCCTAACTTCATGAAAACTAACGATACAAAAGTGTTAGTGAACTATATGCTTAATTTCATGAAATCTTACGATATAACACTGTGTAAGAAACTACGTGCTTACTTTCTTGAAAACTAACAACACAACACCGTGTGAGAAACTACGTGCTTAACCTCATGAAAACTAATGATACACCACTGTGGGAGAACCTACGTGCTTAACATCACAGAAAATTACTTTAAATACTTTTGGTGAATCTTCTTGCCTAACTTCATGAAAACAAACAATACAACACTGTTAGTGAATTATATCCTTAATTTCAAGAAAACAAATTATACAACACTGTGTGAGAAACTACGTGCTTACTTTCATGAAAACTAACGATACAACACTGTGCGAGAAACTAGGTGCTTAACTTCTTGAAAACTAATAATACAACACTGTGTGAGTAACTATGTGCTTAACATCACGAAAACTTACGTTACAAAACTGTTTGTGAATCTTCTTGCCTAACTTCATGAAAACTAACGATATAACAGTGTTAGTGAACTATATGCTTAATTTCAAGAAAAGAAATGATACAACACTATGTGAGAAACTACGTGCTTAATTACAAGAAAACTAACGATACAACACTGTGTTAGAAACTACGTGCTTAACTCTTGAAAACTAATGATACAACACTGTGTGAGAAACTATGTGCTTAACATCACGAAAACTAACGTCACAAAACTGTTTGTGAATCTTCTTGCCTAACTTCATGAAAACTTACGATACAAAATGGTTAGTGAACTATATGCTTAATTTCATGAAATCTAACGATACAACACTGTGTGAGAAACCAGTTGCTTAATTCCATGAAATCTAATGAAACAAAACTCTTTGAGAATCTGCTTGCTTAACATCATGAAAACTAACGATACAACACTCTGTGAGAAACTGCGAGCTTAACTTCATGAATACTAACTATACAACACTGTTTGTGAAACTACTGCTTAATTTCATGAAAACTAACGATACAACACTGTGTGAAAATTACGTGCCTAACTTCATGAAAACTAATGATACAACACTGTGTGAGAAACTATGTGCTTAACATCACAAAAACGAACGTTACAAAACTGTTCGTGAATCTTCTTGCCTAACTTCATGAAAACTGTCGATACAACACTGTTAGTGAACTATATGCTTAATTTCATGAAATCTAGGGATAAAACACTGTGTGAGAAACTATGTGCTTAATTTCGTGAAAACTAACTATACAACACTGTGTGAGAAACTACGTGCTAAACTTCATGAAAATTAACAATACAAATCGGTTCTTAAAACTATCTGCTTTACTCCTTGAACACCAACAATACAACATTGTTTGTGAAACTACATGCTTAACTTCATCAAAACTAACCATGCATCATTGTTTGTGAAACTATGTGCTTACTTTCATGAAAACTAACGATACAACACTGTGTGAGAAACTACGTGCTTAACTTCATGAAAACTAATGCTACAACACTGTTTGAGAAACTACGTGCTTAACATCACAAAAACTAACGTTACAAAACTGTTTGTGAATCTTCTTGCCTAACTTCATGAAAACTAACGATATAAAATTGTTAGTGAACTATATGCTTAATTTAATGAAATCTAACGATACAACACTGTGTGAGAAACTATGTGCTTAATCCATGAAAACTAATGATACAAAACTCTTTGAGTATCTGCTTGCTTAACTTCATGAATACTAACGATACAACACTCTGTGAGAAACTGCGAGCTTAACTACATGAATACTAACTATACAACTCTGTGAAACTACTTGCTTAATTTCATGAAAACTAACGATACAACACTGTGTGAGAAACTTCATGCTTTACTTCATGAAAACTATCGATACAAAGCTCTTTAATTTCTGCTTCCTTAACATCAAGAAAACTAACGAGCAACAACGTGCTTAACATCACGACAACTAACGTTAAAAAACTGATTGTGAATCTTCTTGCCTAACTTCATGAAAACTAATGATACAACACTCTTAGTGAACTATATGCTTAATTTCAAGGAAACAAATGATACAGCACTGTGTAAGAAACTACGTGCTTACCATCACGAAAATAATGATACAAAACTGTGAATCTTCTTGCTTAACTTCATGAAAACTAACGATACAACACTGTTAGTGAACTATATGCTTACTACATGAAATCTAATGATACAACACTGTGTGAGAAACTACGTGCTAAACTTCATGAAAATTCACAATACAAATCTGTTCGTGAAACTACCTGCTTTACTCCTTGAAAACTAACAATACAACATTGTTTGTGAAACTACATGCTTAACTTCATCAAAACTAACCATCCAACATTGTTTGTGAAACTACGTGCTTACTTTCATGAAAACTAATGCTACAACACTGTGTGAGAAACTACGTGCATATCACCACGAAAACTAACGTACTAATCTTTTTGTGAATCTTCATGCCTAACTTCATGAAAACTAACGATACAACACTGTTAGTGAACTATATGCTTAATTTCATGAAATCTAATGATACAATACTGTGTGAGAAACTAGGTTCTTAATTCCATGAAAACTGATCATACAAAACTCTTTGAGAATCTGCTTGCTTAACTTATTGAAAACTAACAATACAACACTGTGTGAGAAACTACGTGCCTAACATCACAAAAACTAACGTCACAAAACTGTTTGTGAATCTTCTTGCCTAACTTCATGAAAACTTACGATACAAAACGGTTAGTGAACTATATGCTTGTTTTCATGAAATCTAACGATACAACACTGTGTGAGAAACCAGTTGCTTAATTCCATGAAAACTAATGAAACATAACTCTTTGAGAATCTGCTTGCTTAACATCATGAAAACTAACGATACAACACTCTGTGAGAAACTGCGAGCTTAACTTCATGAATACTAACTATACAACACTGTTTGTGAAACTACTGCTTAATTTCATGAAAACTAACGATACAACACTGTGTGAAAACTACGTGCCTAACTTCATGAAAACTAATGATACAACACTGTGTGAGAAACTATGTGCTTAACATCACGAAAACGAACGTTACAAAACTGTTCGTGAATCTTCTTGCCTAACTTAATGAAAACTATCGATACAACACTGTTAGTGAACTATATGCTTAATTTCATGAAATCTAACGGTAAAACACTGTGTGAGAAACTATGTGCTTAATTTCATGAAAAGTAACTATACAACACTGTGTGAGAAACTACGTGCTAAACTTCATGAAAATTAACGATACAAATCGGTTCTTAAAACTACCTGCTTTACTCCTTGAAAACCAACAATACAACATTGTTTGTGAAACTACATGCTTAACTTCATCAAAACTAACCATGCATTATTGTTTGTGAAACTACGTGCTTACTTTCATGAAAACTAACGATACAACACTGTGTGAGAAACTACGTGCTTAACTTCATGAAAACTAAATCTACAACACTGTGTGAGAAACTACGTGCTTACTTTCATGAAAACTAACAACACAACACTGTGTGAGAAACTACGTGCTTAACCTCATGAAAACTAATGATATACCACTGTGTGAGAAACTGCGTGCTTAACATCACAAAAACTAACGTTACAAAACTTTTGGTGAATCAGATTGCCTAACTTCATGAAAACAAACGATTCAACACTGTTAGTGAATTATATGCTTAATTTCAAGAAAACAAATTATACAACACTGTGTGAGAATCTACATGCTTAACTTCATGAAAACTAATGCTACAACACTATGTGAGAAACTACGTGCTTAACATCAAGAAAACTAATGTCACAAAACTTTTTGTGAATCTTCTTGCCTAACTTCATGAAAACAAACTATACAAGACTGTTAGTGAACTATATGCTTAATTTCATGAAATCTAACGATACAGCACTGTTAGAGAAATTATGTGCTTAATTTCAGGAAAACTATGTACACAATACTGTGTCAGAAACTACATGTTTAACTTCATGAAAACTAACGATACAACACTGTGTGTAAAACTGCGAGCTTAACTTCATGAATACTAACTACACAACACTGTTTGTGAAACTACTTGCTTAATTTCATGAAAACTAACGATACAACACTGTGTGAGAAACTACGTGCTTAACATCATGAAAACTAAAGTTACAAAAGTGTTTGTGAATATACTTGCCAAACTCTCAGGGACCTCCAGCCATCAGTCAGCTAGGCTGTATCATGTACTCACTGGGAAGACGTGACACTAAGACCACCCTGCCACCCCTTCTGACATAAAGCATATTCCAAGTAACAAGCCTGGGGTTTACCAGTCAGTTAAAGATAGCTTAATTGGAAAAACTGCAAGGTCCTCAGAAGATAGGCCTGAGCAGTAGTAAATTGTAATAGATAGGATTGGATTCTGCTGTCAGGTTAACAAGCAACATAGGAATTCTTACCCCTGACCTCTTGCCCTGTAGATTAGGTAGCCAGGCAACACAGCAGACCACCTCTCCCACTGACCTCTTGCCCCTGCAGCTGCAAGCACATCCTCCGCCTTTCCCTCCTCAGTTCTCCTATATAAATCCCCTTGTGATGAAATAAAGTTGTCGCCTTGATCAGAATCCTGTCTTGGCGTCCATTCCTGTATCCCCTGTCCTCCATCTTTCTCCTAGGTGTTCACCAGACCCATGTTGAATGTCCTGTGGGTCGGGACATATTTGGCTCCCAACGTGTTCTGAAGTCGGATAGCCAGGAGGAAGACGCCGCTCACGGATTGAAGGGCCCTTCCAGTTCATCCCCCAGGGGATGGCACAGTCTTCATTTCGGTGACCCGCCGAAAAGAGCAAGACAGGCGAGGTGGTGAGCAAAGGCGCAGATCTTATGGCCAATGTAAGTGATGGGACAGGCATTCTCTTAAATGTCTCTCTTTGTTTCCAGGCTCAAAGAAGCCCTCAGGATACAAGGAATTAGGGTGAAAAACAAGGATCTTATACAATTCTTAGGAGTAACATAGGTTAAAAATAAAGGTTATAGAGGTTATAACTTATATGGGAATATGGGAGATGTTTGTCCCTGAAGGGGATGATAAATAAAACAAAAACAAAAACAAACAAACAAAAAAACCAAAAAGGTGGTGACTGCCTTCAAGATTATTAAGGGAATGTATAGGAAAGAAATTGTTGGTCAGATAATTGTATATTTACTTGTGTTTTTTGATAGCCAGTAAAGCTAAAATGAAGCAAAACTGCAGAAGATTTTGGAGTTTAAAAGTTTTAAAAGGTTCCTTCCCCTCTCACAGAAGCTGCTGCTGCAGCTTTATCACAGGTACTGCTCCAGGGCTTGGGGAAGCGAAGGTGCTACCTGCAAACATGCATACTTGCAGAACAGCAGGAAATATCTGGCCCTGACCAGTTAGCAGTATGATAAGAGACCTCAGTGCCTACTGAGGAGCAGCTAGATCAGAAAACACACAAACAAACAAACAAAAACCATACAGGACCGAGAGATTAGGAACTAGAAATACAGAGAGGCAGAAACCTAGTGGTAAAATTCAGCAAAAACTAAGAGTCCTGAAAGATTTAGCAAAATCGCTCTCACAGGAGATAAGAACTTTTCAAGTTTCCTCAGATCAGAGAAATGTTCCTTTGTCTAAGGCAGCCCAGGGGCAAGCCCCCCTCAAGTCACGGCAGCTGCAACACCTCAGATGCCTCCAGTGCAGGTTAGTGTTAGAGAAGAGACAAACAAATACAAATAAACAAAAAGAGCCCAAAACCTTTCTGTTTGTTATAAGGTGCTCCCCGAGGAAGGACAAATACAAAGACATAGATCAGCAGTTAACGCTTGAGATAGCAGTGTATAAACAGATTGGCCCAGCAGCAGAGAGAACTTGGAACAAGCTTCCAGCCGCCAGGACACAGGCTAAGTAAAGGCTTCAGAAAGAGCAGGCATGGACCTAAGGAGTTGTTTCAAAAAATTTTGTCTCTAGGATAATACAGGCTTCGTCCAAAATAAGGGGAGATACAGGTGTTAAACCTTTGACTGAGACAACTAGCTTATAAAATGCTAGTACAACATGCCAGGCCATGCTAAGACCTTATAGAAAGGAAAGTGACACAAATGAGTCTATTAAAGATTTGTTCAGATAGTGGGACTTATAGAGAAAGACAACATAGATAAATTCAGATTTGTTCAGATTTTGGATGCTCATAAAACAAAAATTGGCTATAGCTGCTGGGTTCCAAGAGACTTCAACTAAGGATGTTTCATTTCAACTAACTAATCATAACCTAGGCAATAGGAGAGATGAGAGATATGTGTGCATGTTCTGTGTGTAAGGTGTGGCCACACCCGTATGTTGGAATGTGAGTGTAAATGCATGAATGTTGACACAAGCAACTGTTCGAATTGCCTTGGATATGATTAAAAGGATACTTAAATCACTTCAGACATAGCTAAAAAGCTACTTAAATTGCTTTAGATATAGGAAAAAGGAGCATCCATCCAGTCAGTTAATGTCTTAACAGGAAAGATGAAAGATTTAAGCCTTCAGAGCCAGTCAATAGAAAATAGCAAAAGCCTAGGAGCCTAGAGAATCTGCATGGATGATTCTGTGGAGTTTAACAAAGGAGAGGATACAGAGATCCTCCTAAATTTCTATGGTTAAAAAAGAAAACCTATAAGTTAGATGATTTGAAAAAGTTTTTTTGTTTTTCAGGGAACTAGTCTTGGCCAGGCCCCACCCCAAAGGTGTCTGTGTAGATGCAAATTAGGCCCTTGTCAACTAAGATGCAAATGAGGCCTTGTCAGCTAGTGAGAGCTCTACCTGTTAGAATGGATAAGACTCCTCACAGACTAAGTAATTTGCAAAAGTTATTTGGGACATATGTTGTGTTCTAACAGAAATTAAACCTCAATTTGGACAATTAAAAAAGGATAGTTTACAATCTTTTGAGCATTTTTCAGAATTGCTGGGAAATATTCAATGGTTATATCCTTTTTTAAAGTGTTACTGGTGACTTAAAACCCTTAACTGAGATTCTAAAAGCAAATAGTGATCCCAATTCACCTGGACAGTTGACTAAAGAAGGTAACAAGGCTTAGTCTTAGGAAGTATAGTCTGGCATCAGCAGATGTTATATTAACAATACAATACCAGGGAAAGCTTATGCTGGTTCCCCAGCCAAAGTGTTAAATCCTTACTTAAGCAGTAACCTGTATGGTGCTGAAATAGCATATGGAACCTGGGAGATATTTTGACAGAGAACAAAGTATAATAATGTGCCAGGTTTATGGATTGCCAGAGACTAACCCAAGGAGTCAACACTTCTGATGCAAAGGCAAAAGGTTCCTTTAATTCAGGCTGGTCAGATTGCATTTCTTTCCATGATGGAGTAGATGAGATGCCCACCAGCAAAAAAAAAAAAAAAAAAAAAAAAAAAAGTGCACAAGTTTCAGTTTCCATGGTTACTTAGGGTCATACAAGATCTGGAGTAAAACAGTAACTATATGTTTTGGGCTAGATGTATCTGAGTAAGATAAGATAAGACTTACAGAGTTATTGAGGTTACCAGGGTCTGTCAGTTAGTCCCTGGGCCAGAGAATATTTACGACTGGCAGAGGACCTTTATGGCCTACAATTAGCAAAGGAATGTTAACAGGAGTGGTGGACAGCTGCCTCCCCTTCTCTGAGAGCAGGGGCTCAGGCACCCCTGATTTAAGGAGTTAAATCTTCCTTTATCATCTGTATAGATTTAGGGCTCAAGTTTTTAAACTTTTAATTTTATTTTTTGATCCCTCAATACATGTTACATACCAAGCAACAAGTCGATTGTTTCAGAACAGTGATTTGTGGACAACTGCTTTGCTCAATTTTCAGGGAGAACTGATAATCAGTTTACAGCTCATAGGCTGTTACAGTTTGAGCTAATACATCCTTTATGTTCTCCAAAATAGTAAAGCATAGTCCTGTAAAAAATGTTGTGCTAGTTTTTACTAATGGTTATTCTAATGGAAGAACAACTTATGGTATAGATGGTAAGAAATATGTGGAGCAAACATCTCTGTCTTCAGCTCAGATAGTCGAGTTATGAGCTGTTACAATGGTTTTTCAAATTCTAGTAAATAATTCACTTAATTGTAAAGTGACAGTCATTATGTTTTTAAAGCTCCTCAAATAATAAAGATGGTTCAGTACATTAAAAGTAACAACGACCATGTTAAAATATTATTTAAACAAAATCAAAATGCAATTGCCATGTTTTGTGGGTAATATAAGAGCTCATTCAAACCTTCCCAGCCCATTGGCTAAGGGAAATGAGTCAGCAAACAAATTAACAAAGTTGGTTGCTTTGACTCTGGTGGAGAGAGCTCTTCAGTCTCATTAATTTTCATTATCAAAATAACAAAAGTCTAGGAAAGCAATTTGGTTTAACCAGAGAGACTGCTTATCAAAATTGTCAAACAATGACATGTGCCCACAATATTTATCTGTAACTAATTTAAGAGTGAACCCTAGAGGCCTACTTCCTAATCATTTATGCAATAAATTTATATATTTATGTTACAGAATTTGACAAGTTACAATATGTACACATGGTATTCAGGTTTTTTGATAGCCACCACACAAACTGAAAAAAGTTACCAAGCATATGATAAGTCACTGTTTAAAATGTTTTGCTTACATGGGAGTTCCAAAGCTAATAAAGAACACACAATAGGTCTGGATATTCTAATAAGGCATTCAGCTATTTTGTACTCAACAGAAAATTAATCAACAGGTATTCCATACAATCCTCAAGGAATTGTAGAGCATGCTCATAGCTCCTTAAAAATACAACTTCTAAAAACTAAAAAGGGGGAGTAATAGCAATGTCACTATTCCCCACCTGGTAAGTTTTTACATGTGAAAATGAAATGGCTTCTTCCATGTTGCCTAAAAATTGGACAGGGTTATGTGTACTAGCCACTCTTCTTCCAGATGTGGAGTTTATTCCAGCAAGTGAGCCAATGAATTATCTTATTCCTAGATATTTGAAAGCCAAATAATTCATCCCGTTAGTGGGACTTGGAGTATTGGGCCTTAGCCACTGGCTCCGCAGGCATGGGGGTAGCAATTCAGACATACTCCACAATGAACCTTAATCACATGCTGCCTACAAAAATGACTATAAAATCACCTTTGTCTACACATGATGTATTAAATCATGCACTCTTCATTTTAAATTTTTAAAATGTGGATGCCAGTAAAATAATCTGCTACAGACAGATTCTGGTATGATGGAACTCAAGTGACTTTGCTCTGGTCAGATAAAACATCCATACACTAGACAGTGGAAAAGACCCAATTTAGGGAGGAGGGAATGTTTGTGCTTTCTTACAGGAAAAGAAAAAAGCTTTGTGGCTGCCAAAAACTTGGTGGGATGCATGGAGTGAAGAAAAAAAACCGGACCTGAAACCATGGAAAGCTGTCCAAACCAGCCCCAGTGAAACATGCTGAACCAGTGTTCCTGACTGCACAGCCCCCTCCCCTGCCCAGTTTCCAAATTTCCTCAACCCATCCTCACTTCTGCAACCTCACTCTCTTCTAGGATACTAACGCCTCCTCTTATCTGATCCCTGAGAATGGTGGACCTGTCAAGGATGGCCATACTACCTGCTAAATTCTGCCCCTATGTTTTACATTTTAGTTACATTAGTTCCCTGCCTTAACTATTATTTTAAGCAAGATGTGCTTTTGGGGCTGGGAGCCACAGGAGCAGGCACTGGGATTTCATTCCTTGTGCTATCAAACAAGGAGGAATCTGTACAGCCCTTAAAGAAGAATACTGTTTCTATGTTAACAAAACAGGGAGAGTCAAAGATAGTATGAAGAAAAACAGAGAGGGTATGGAGAAAAGAAAGAGAGAGGGAGCAACAGAAGAGTTGCCCTGACTACCTTATTGCCCAATATTTTGGGCCCCTTTTAGGCTTTATATTGCTTATTTCTTTTGGCCCATGGGCCCTTAGGCATCTGACAGACTTTATTAAGCAGCAAATAGATAATCATGTCGCAAGGCCTATCCAGATTCACTATCAGAGGCTGGCCATGAAGGAGAGTGGTCCTTATCTGAAGGCTGATGAGAGTAATGGCAAGGAGGAAGGCGAACTTCGCCTAATGTTCCCAGTCTCCACATAGCAGAAGGAGACAAACTCCCCCGGGGCACATAATCTGCTCATGAACCCACTTTGCAGCCCCAGCCGGGGGCCTTGGAAGGTCCCTTCACCCATAAAATAAACAAACACCACTATTGATGGTTAGCCTCAGACAGGCTCCCCTCTGACGATTCCTCCCCCTAAGACAGGAGCTTTGAAGGCAGGCAAAGTAATCCGATGACAGGTAAGGGGTGAAGCCTCTCAGATCGATCCTAAGACAGGCTCCATCATCACTGTGGTTCTCTGGTAACTTACACTCAGGCTGCACCTAATTTCTGTTTAACCAGAAAGGGGGAGATGTCAGGGACCTCCAGCCATCAGTCAGCTAGGCTGTATCACGTACTCACAGAGAAGACGTGACACTAAGACCACCCTGCCACCCCTTCTGACATAAAGCATATTCCAAGTAACAAGCCTGGGGTTTACCAGTCAGTTAAAGATTAGCTTAATTGGAAAAACTACAAGGTCCTCAGACGATAGGCCTGAGCAGTAGTAAATTCTAATAGATAGGATTGGATTCTGCTGTCAGGTTAACAAGCAACATAAGAATTCTTACCCATGACCTCTTGCCCTGTAGATTAGGTAGCCAGGCAACACAGCAGACCACCTCTCCCACTGACCTGATGCCCCTGCAGCTGCAAGCACATCCTCCACCTTTCCCTCCTCAGTTCTCCTATATAAATCCCCTTGTGATAAAATAAAGTTGTCGCCTTGAACAGAATCCTGTCTTGGCGTCCATTCCTGTATCCGCTGTCCTACATCTTTCTCTTAGGTGTCCACCAGACCCACGTTGAATGTCCTGCGGGTCGGGACACCAAACTTTATGAATACTAACGATAAAACATTGATATTGAACTATGTGCTTAATTTCAAGAAAACAAAAGATACAACACTGTGTGAGAAACTACGTGCTTACTTTCATGAAAACTAACGATACAACACTGTGTGAGAAACTTCATGCTTAACTTCATGAAAACTAACGATACAAAACTGTGTGAGCAACAACGTGCTTCACATCATGACAACTAACGTTACAAAACTGTTTGTGAATCTTCTTGCCAAACTTCATGAAAACTAACGATACAACACTGTTAGTGAACTATATGCTTAATTTCAAGAAAACAAATTATACAACTCTGTGTGAGAAACTACGTGCTTACTTTCATGAAAAATAACGATACAACACTATGTGAGAAACTTCGTGCTTAACATCACGAAAACTAACGTTACAAAACTGTTTATGAATCTTCTTGCCTAACATCATGAAAACTAACAACACAACACTGTTAGTGAACTATATGCTTAATTTCAAGAAAACAAATTATACAACACTGTGTGAGAAACTACGTGCTTAACTTCACGAAAAATAACGTTACAAAACTGTTTGTGAATCTTGTTGCCTAACTTCATGAAAACTAACGATACAACACTGTTAGTGAACTATATGCTTAATTTCATGAAATCTAACGATATAACACTGTGTGAGAAACCAGGTGCTTAATTCCATGAAAACTAATGATACAAAACTCTTTGAGAATCTGCTTGCTTAACTTCATGAAAACTAACGATACAAAACTCTGTGAGACACTGCAAGCTTAACTTCATGAATACAAACTATACAACACTGTTTGTGAAACTATTTGCTTAATTTCATGAAAACGAACAATACAACACTGTGTGAGAAACTTCATGCTTAACTTCATGAAAACTATCGATACAAATCTCTTTGAGATTCTGCTTGCTTAACTTCATGAAAACTAACGATACAACACTTTGTGACAAACTACATGCTTAACTTCATGAAAACTCATGATCTAACACTGTGTGAGAAACTATGTGCTTAACATCACGAAAACTAACGTTACAAAACTGTTTGTTAATCGTCTTGCCTAACTTCATGAAAACTAACGATACAACACTGTTAGTGAACTATATGCTTAATTTCATGAAATCAAACGATACAACAATGTGTGAGAAACTAGGTGCTTAATTTCATGAAAACTAACTATACAACACTGTGTGAGAAACTACGTGCTTAACATCACGAAAAATAACGTTACAAAACTGTTTGTGAATCTTGTTGCCTAACTTCATGAAAACTAACGATACAACACTGTTAGTGAACTATATGCTTAATTTCATGAAATCTAACGATATAACACTGTGTGAGA
The DNA here is from genome assembly GCF_017639785.1 of Mesocricetus auratus. Lineage (NCBI taxonomy): Eukaryota > Metazoa > Chordata > Mammalia > Rodentia > Cricetidae > Mesocricetus > Mesocricetus auratus. The sequence goes on from NW_024432330.1 coordinate 23,867, forward strand.
AACCAGGTGCTTAATTCCATGAAAACTAATGATACAAAACTCTTTGAGAATCTGCTTGCTTAACTTCATGAAAACTAACGATACAAAACTCTGTGAGAATCTGCAAGATTAACTTCATGAATACCAGCTATACAACACTGTTTGTGAAACTATTTGCTTAATTTCATGAAAACAAACAATACAACACTGTGTGAGAAACTTCATGCTTAACTTCACGAAAACTATCGATACAAATCTCTTTGAGATTCTGCTTGCTTAACTTCATGAAAACTAACGATACAACACTTTGTGAGAAACTACATGCTTAACTTCATGAAAACTAATGATCCAACACTGTGTGAGAAACTATGTGCTTAACATCATGAAAACTAACGTTACAAAACTGTTTGTTAATCGTCTTGCCTAACTTCATGAAAACTAACGATACAACACTGTTAGTGAACTATATGCTTAATTTCATGAAATCAAACGATACAACAATGTGTGAGAAACTAGGTGCTTAATTTCATGAAAACTAACTATACAACACTGTGTGAGAAATTACGTGCTAACCTTCATGAAAATTAATGATACAAATCTGTTCGTGAAACTACCTGCTTAACTCCATGAAAACTAACAATACAACATTGTTTGTGAAACTACATACTTAATTTCATGAAAACTAACCATACAATATTGTTTGTGTAACTACATGCTTACTCTCAAGAAAACTAACAATACAACACTGTGTGAGAAACTACCTGCTTAACATCATAAAAATTAACAATACAACACTGTGTGTGAAACTACGTGCTTACTTTCATGAAAACTAACGACACAACATTGTGTAAGAAACTACGTGCTTAACTTCATGAAAACTAATGATACAACACTGTGTAAGAAATTATGTGCTTAATTTCATGAAAACTAACGATAGAAATCTGTTCGTGAAAATACCTGTTTAACTCCATGAAAACTAAAAATACAATATTGTTTGTGAAACTACATGCTTAACTCCATCAAAACTAACCATGCAACATTGTTTGTGAAACTACGTGCTTAACTTCATGACCACTGATTCTACAACACTGTGTGAGAAACTACGTTCTAAACTTCATGAAATCTAATGATACAAATCTGTCGTGAAACTGCCTGCTTTACTCCATGAAAACTATCAATACAACATTTTTTGTGAAACTACATGCTTAACTTCATCAAAACTAACCATGCAACATTGTTTGTGAAACTACATGCTTACTCACAAGAAAACTAACGATACAACACTGTGTGAGAAACTATGTGCTTAACTTCATGAATACTAACTATACAACACTGATTATGAACCTACTTGCTTAATTTCATGAAAACTAACGATACAGCACTGTGTGAGAAACTACCTGCTTAACATCATGAAAACTAACAATACAACACTGTGTGAGAAACTACATGCTTACTTTAATGAAAACTAATGACACAACACTGTGTGAAAAACTACGTGCTTAACTTCATGAAAACTAATGATACAACACTGTGTGAGAAACTATGTGCATAATTTCATGAAAACTAACTATACAACACTGTGTGAGAAACCAGGTGCTTAATTCCATGAAAACTAATGATACAAAACTCTTTGAGAATCTGCTTGCTTAACTTCATGAAAACTAACTATACAACACTGTGTGAGAAACTACGTGCTAAACTTCATGAAAACTAACGATACACATCTGTTCATGAAACTGCCTGCTTTACTCCATGAAAACTATCAATACAACATTGTTTGTGAAACTACATGCTTAACTTCATCAAAACTAACCATGCAACATTGTTTGTGAAACTACATGCTTAATTTCATGAAAACTAACCATACAATATTGTTTGTGTAACTACATGCTTACTCACAAGAAAACTAATGATACAACACTGTGTGAGAAAACACGTGCTTAACTTCATGAATACTAACTATACAAGACTGTTTATGAACGTACTGGCTTAATTTCATGAAAACTAACTATACAACACTGTGTGAGAAACTATGTCCTAAACCTCATGAAAACTAACGATAGAAATCTGTTCGTGAAACTCCCTGCTTTACTCCATGAAAACTAACAATACAACATTGTTTGTGAAACTACATGCTTAACTTCATCAAAACTAACTGTGCAACATTGTCTGTGAAACTACGTGCTTTACTTCATGAATACTAACGATACAACACTGTTTGTCAAACTACTTGATTAATTTCATGAAAACTAACCATAAAACACTGTGTGAGAAAGTTCATGCTTAACTTCATGAAAACTATCGATAAAAAGCTCTTTGAGACACTGCTTGCTTGACTTCATGAAAACTAACGTTACAACACTGTGTGAGATACTACGTGCTTAACATCATGAAAACTAACAATACAACACTGTGTGAGAAACAAAATGCTTACTTTCATGAAAACTAACGACACAACAGTGTGTGAGAAACTACGGGCTTAACATCATGAAAACTAACTTTACAAAACTGTTGGTGAATCTTCTTGCCTAACTTCATTAAAACAAATGACACAACACTGTTAGTGAACTATATGCTTAATTTCATGAAATCTAACGATACAAAACTGTGTGAGAAACTACGTGCTTAATTCCATGAAAACTAATGATACAAAACTCTTTGAGAATCTGCTTGCTTAATTTCATGAAAACTAACGATACAACACTCTGTGAGAAAATGCGAGCTTAACTTCATGAATACTAACTATACAACACTGTTTGTGAAACTACTTGCTTAATTTCATGAAAACTAACAATACAACACTGTGTGAGAAACTTCATGCTTTACTTCATGAAAACTATCGATACAAATCTCTTTGAGATTCTGCTTGCTTAACATCATGAAAACTAAGTATACAACACTGTGTGAGCAACAATGTGCTTAACATCAGGACAACTTACGTTACAAAACTGTTTGTGAATCTTCTGGCCTAACTTCAGGAAAACGAACGATACAACACTGTTAGTGAACTATATACTTAATTTCAAGAAAACAAATGATACAACACTGTGTGAGATACTACGTGCTTACTTTCATGAAACTAACGATACAACAATGTGTGAGAAACTACGTGCTTAACATCACAAAAACCTACGTTACAAAATTGTTTGTGTATCTTCTTGCCTAACTTCATGAAAACTAATGATACAACACTCTTAGTGAACTGCATGCTTAATTTCATGATATCTAACGATACAACACTGTGTGAGAAACTAGGTGCTTAATTCCATGAACACTAATGGTACAAAACTCTTTGAGAATCTGCTTGCTTCATGAATACTAAGTACACAACACTGTTTGTGAAACTACTTGCTTAATTTCATGAAAACAATTGATACAACACTGTGTGAGAAACGTCATGCTTACCTTCATGAAAACTATCAATACAAAGCTCTTGAGATTCTGCTTGCTTAACTTCATGAAAACTAACGATACAACACTGTGTGAGAATCTGCTTGCTTAACTCCATGAAAACTAATGATACAACACTGTTTGTGAGACTACTTTCTTAACTTCATGAAAACTATGGATACAACACGGTGTGAGAATTACATGCTTAAATTGATGAAAACTAACGACACCAAACTGTTTGAGAATCTACATGCTTATCTTCATGAAAACTAACGATACAACATAGTTTGTGAAACAACGCCCTTTACTTCATGAAAATTAAACATACAACACTGTTTGTGAACCTACTTGCTTAGCTTCATGATAACTCATGATACAACACTGTGTGAACACGTACAAGCTTAACTACATGAAAACTAATGATACAACACTGTGTGAAAACCTGATTGCGTAACTCTGGCTTAACTTCATGAATACGAAGGATACAACACTGTTTGTGAAACCATGTGCTTACCTTCTTGAAAAGTTACAATACAACACTGTGTGAGAAACTATATGCATATTTTCAAGAAAACTAACGATACAACTCTGTGTGAGAAACTTCATGCTTAATTTCATGAAAACTAACGGTACAACACTGTTTGTGATACTACGTGCTTAACTTCATGAAATCTCAGGATACAACACTGTGTGAGAAACTACAAGCTTAACTTGATGAAAAATATAGATACAACACTGTGTGAGAATCTGCTTGCTTAACTCCATGAAAAATTATGATACAACACTGTTTGTGAATCTAATTTATTAACTTCATGAAAACTATGGATACAACACTGTTTGAGAACTACATGCTTAACTTTATGAAAACTAACGATACCAAACTGTTTGAGAATCTACATGCTTATCTTCATGAAAACTAACGATACATCATAGTTTCTGAAACTACGTGCTTAACTTCATGAAAACTCAGGATACAACACTGTGTGAGAAACTACAGCTTAACTTCAAGAAAACTAACGATACAACACTGTGTGAGAATCTGCTTTCTTAACTCCCTGAAAACTAATGATACAACCCTGTTTGTGAAACTACGCCCTTAACTTCATGAAAACTCAGGATACAACAGTGTGTGAGAAACTACAAGCTGAACTCCATGAAAACTAACGATACAACACTGTTTGTGAAACTATGGGCTTAACTTCATGAAAACCCAGGATACAACACTGTGTGAGAAACTACAAGCTTAACTTAATGAAAACTAACGAAACAACACTGTGTGAGAATCTGCTTGCTTAACTCCATGAAAACTAACGATACACCAATGTTTCTGAGACTACGTGCTTAACTTCATGAAAACTATGGATATAACGTGTGAGAGACTACATGCTTAACTTGATGAAAATTAACGATACCAAACTGTTTGAGAATCTACATGCTTATCTTCATGAAAACTAACGATACAACACTGTGATACTACGTGCTTAACTTCATGAAATCTCAGGATACAACACTGTGTGAGAAACCACAAGCTTAACTTGATGAAAACTAACGATACAACACTGTGTGAGAATCTGCTTGCTTCACTGCATGAAAACTAACGATACAACACTGATTGTGAATCTACTTTCTTAACTTCATGAAAACTATGGATACAACACTGTTTGAGAACTACATGCTTAACTTTATGAAAACTAACGATAGCAAACTGTTTGAGAATCTACATGCTTATCTTCATGAAAAGTAACGATACAACACAGTTTGTGAAACTACGCCCTTAACTTCATGAAATCTATGGATACAACACTGTGTGAGAATTACATGCTTAACTTGATGAAAACTAACGATACAACACTGTTTGAGAATCTGCATGCTTATCTTCATGAAAACTAACGATACAACAGTGTGTGAGATTCTGCTTCCTTATCTTCATGAAAACTAACTGTACAACATTGTTTTAGAAACTACGTGCTTAACTTCATGAAAACTAACGATACAACACTGTTTGAGAATCTAAATGCTTATCTTCATGAAAACTCAGGATACAACACTGTGTGAGAAACTACAAGCTGACCTCCATGAAAACTAACAATACAACACTGTTTGTGAAACTACGCGCTTAAATTCATGAAAACTCAGGATACAACACTCTGTGAGAAACTACAATCTTAACTTGATGAAAACTAACAAAACAACACTGTGTGAGAATCTGCTTGCTTAACTCCATGAAAACTAAAGATACAACAATGTTTGGGAGACTACGCGCTTAACTTCATGAAAACTCAGGATGCAACACTGTGTGAGAAACTACAAGCTTAACTTGACGAAAACTAACGATACCAAACTGTTTGAGAATCTACATGCTTATCCTCATGAAAACTAACGATACAACATAGTTTATGAAACTATGCCCTTAACTTCAAGAAAAATAATGATACAACACTGTGTGAGAATCTGCTTGCTTATCTTCATGAAAATTAACTATACATTGTTTGTAAAACTACACGCTTAATTTCATGAATACTAAAGATACAACACTGTTTGCGAACATACTTGCTTAGCTTCATGAAAACTCATGACACAACACTGTGTGAACACCCACAAGCTTGACTTCATAAAAACTAATGATACAACATATTTTGTGAAACTATGCGCTTAACTTCATGAAATCTATGGATACAACACTGTGTGAGAATTACATGTTTAACTTGATGAAAACTAACGATACAACACTGTTTGAGAATCTGCATGCTTATCTTCATGAAAACTAACGACACAACTGTGTGTGAGATTCGGCTTCCTTATCTTCATGAAAAGTAACTGTACAACATTGTTTTTGAAAATACGTGCTTAACTACATGAAAACTAACGACGCAACACTGTTTGAGAATCTAAATGCTTATCTTCATGAAAACTACCAACACAACATTGTTTGTGAAACTACGCGCTTAACTTCATGAAAACTCAGGATGCAACACTGTGAGAGAAACTACAAGCTTAACTTGATGAAAGTCAACGATACAACACTGTTTGAGAATCTGCTTTCTTAACTTCATGAAAACTTTGGATACAACACTGTGTGAGAATAACATGCTTAACTTGATGAAAACTAACAATACCAAACTGTTTGTGAAACTACATTCTTAACTTCATGAAAACTTTGGATACAACACTGTGTGAGAATTACATGCTTCACTTGATGAAAACTAACGATTCAAAACTGTTTGAGAATCTACATGCTTATCTTCATGAAAACTAATGATACATCATAGTTTCTGAAACTACGCGCTTAACTTCATGAAAACTCAGGATACAACACTGTGTGAGAAACTACAGCTTAACATCAAGAAAACTAATGATACAACACTGTGTGAGAATCTGCTTTCTTAACTCCCTGAAAACTAATGATACAACCCTGTTTGTGAAACTACGCCCTTAACTTCATGAAAACTCAGGATACAACAGTGTGTGAGAAACTACAAGCTGAACTCCATGAAAACTAACGATACAACACTGTTTGTGAAACTATGGGCTTAACTTCATGAAAACCCAGGATACAACACTGTGTGAGAAACTACAAGCTGACCTCCATGAAAACTAACAATACAACACTGTTTGTGAAACTACGCGCTTAAATTCATGAAAACTCAGGATACAACACTCTGTGAGAAACTACAATCTTAACTTGATGAAAACTAACAAAACAACACTGTGTGAGAATCTGCTTGCTTAACTCCATGAAAACTAAAGATACAACAATGTTTGGGAGACTACGCGCTTAACTTCATGAAAACTCAGGATGCAACACTGTGTGAGAAACTACAAGCTTAACTTGACGAAAACTAACGATACCAAACTGTTTGAGAATCTACATGCTTATCCTCATGAAAACTAACGATACAACATAGTTTATGAAACTATGCCCTTAACTTCAAGAAAAATAATGATACAACACTGTGTGAGAATCTGCTTGCTTATCTTCATGAAAATTAACTATACATTGTTTGTAAAACTACACGCTTAATTTCATGAAAACTAAAGATACAAACTATTTGCGAACATACTTGCTTAGCTTCATGAAAACTCATGACACAACACTGTGTGAACACCCACAAGCTTGACTTCATAAAAACTAATGATACAACATATTTTGTGAAACTATGCGCTTAACTTCATGAAATCTATGGATACAACACTGTGTGAGAATTACATGTTTAACTTGATGAAAACTAACGATACAACACTGTTTGAGAATCTGCATGCTTATCTTCATGAAAACTAACGACACAACTGTGTGTGAGATTCGGCTTCCTTATCTTCATGAAAAGTAACTGTACAACATTGTTTTTGAAAATACGTGCTTAACTACATGAAAACTAACGACGCAACACTGTTTGAGAATCTAAATGCTTATCTTCATGAAAACTACCAACACAACATTGTTTGTGAAACTACGCGCTTAACTTCATGAAAACTCAGGATGCAACACTGTGTGAGAAACTACAAGCTTAACTTGATGAAAATCAACGATACAACACTGTTTGAGAATCTGCTTTCTTAACTTCATGAAAACTTTGGATACAACACTGTGTGAGAATAACATGCTTAACTTGATGAAAACTAACAATACCAAACTGTTTGTGAAACTACATTCTTAACTTCATGAAAACTTTGGATACAACACTGTGTGAGAATTACATGCTTAACTTGATGAAAACTAACGATTCAAAACTGTTTGAGAATCTACATGCTTATCTTCATGAACACTAATGTTACATCATAGTTTCTGAAACTACGCGCTTAACTTCGTGAAAACTCAGGATACAACACTGTGTGAGAAACTACAGCTTAACTTCAAGAAAACTAACAATACAACACTGTGTGAGAATCTGCTTTCTTAACTCCCTGAAAACTAATGATACAACCCTGTTTGTGAAACTACGCCCTTAACTTCATGAAAACTCAGGATACAACAGTGTGTGAGAAACTACAAGCTGAACTCCATGAAAACTAACGATACAACACTTTTTGTGAAACTATGGGCTTAACTTCATGAAAACCCAGGATACAACACTGTGTGAGAAACTACAAGCTTAACTTAATGAAAACTAACGAAACAACACTGTGTGAGAATCTGCTTGCTTAACTCCATGAAAACTAACGATACACCAATGTTTGTGAGACTACGTGCTTAACTTCATGAAAACTATGGATACAACACTGTGAGAGAGACTACATGCTTAACTTGATGAAAACTAACGATACCAAACTGTTTGAGAATCTACATGCTTATCCTCATGAAAATTAACGCTACAACATAGTTTGTGAAACTAAGCCCTTAAATTCATGAAAACTAATGATACAACACTGTGTGAGAATCTGCTTGCTTATCTTCATGAAAACTAACTATACAATATTGTTTTTGAAACTACGCGCTTAACTTCATGAAAACTAAAGATACAACACTGTTTGTGAACATACTTGCTTAGCTTCACGAAAACTCATGATACAACACTGTGTGAACACCTACAAGCTTAACTTCATGAAAACTAATGACACAACACTGTGTGACAACCTGCTTGCTTAACTCCCTGAAAACTAACGACACAACACTGTTTGTGAAACTAATGGCTTAACTTCATGAATACTAAGGATACAAGACTGTTTGTGAAACCATGTGCTTACTTTCCTGAAAAGTTACAATACAACACTGTGTGAGAAACTATATGAATATTTTCATGTAAACTAACGATACAACACTGTGTGAGAAACGTCATGCTTAATTTCATGAAAACTAATGATACAACACTGTGTGAGGAACTAGATGCTTAATTTCATGAAAACTAACTATACAACACTGTGTCAGAAACTACGTGCTAAACTTCATGAAAACTAACGATACAAATCTGTTCATGAAACTACCTGCTTTACTCCATGAAAACTAACAATACAACATTGTTTGTGAAACTACAAGCTTAACTTCAGCAAAACTAACCATGCAACATTGTTTGTGAAACAATGTGCTTACTTTCATGAAAACTAACGATACAACATAGTGTGAGAAACTACGTGCTTAACTTCATGAAAACTAATGCTACAAGACTGTGTGAGAAACTAGGTGCTTAACATCACAAAATCTAATGTTACAAAACTGTTTGTGAATCTTCTTGCGTAACTTCATGAAAACTAACGATACAACACTGTTAGTGTACTATATGCTTAATTTCATGAAATCTAACGATACAACACTGTATTAGAAACCAGTTGCTTAATTCCATGAAAACTAGTGATACAAAACTCTTTGAGAATCTGCTTGCATAACATCATGAAAACTAACGATACAACACTGTGTGAGAAACTTCATGCTTAACTTCATGGAAACTATCGATACAAAGCTCTTGAGATTCTTCTTGCCTAACTTCATGAACACTAACCATACAACACTGTGTAAAAACTATGTGCTTAACTTCATGAAAGCTAATGATACAACACTCAGTGAGAAACTATGTGCTGAACATCATGAAAACTAACGTTCCAAAACTCTTCGTGAATCTTCTTGCCTAACTTAATGAAAACTAACGAAAAAACACTGTTAATGAACTATATGCTTAATTTCATGAAATCTAACGAAGCAGCACTGTGTGAGAAACTATGTGCTAAAGTTCATGAAAATTAAAAATACAAATCTGTTCGTGAAACTACCTGCTCTACTCCTTGAAAACTAACAATCCAACATTGTTTGTGAAACTACATGCTTGACTTCACCAACACTAACCATGCAACATTGTTTGTGAAACTACGTGCTTACTTTCATGAAAACTAACGATACAACACTGTGTGAGTAACTAGGTGCTTAACATCATGAAAACAAATGTTACAAAACTTTTTGTGAATCTTCTTGCCTAACTTCATGAAAACTAATGATACAACACAGTTAGTGAACTATATGTTTAATTTCATGAAATCTAACGATACAACACTGTGTGAGAAACTAGGTGCTTAATTCCATGAAAACTGATGATATAAAACTCTGAGAATCTGCTTGCTTAACTTCATGAAAACTAACGATACAACACTCTGTGAGAAACTGCGAGCTTAACTTCATGAATAGTAACTATCCAACACTCTTTGTGAAACTACTTGCTTAATTTCATGAAACCTAACGATACAACAATGTTAGTGAACTATATGCTTAATTACAAGAAAAGAAATGATACAACACTGTGTGAGAAGCTATGTACATAACATCATGAAAAATAACGTTACAAAACTGTTTGTGAATCTCCTTGCCTAGCTTCATGAAAAATAACGATACAACACTGTTAGTGAACTATATGCTTAATTTCATGAAATCTAACGATACAACACTGTGTGAGAAACTAGGTGCTTAATTCCATGAAAACCGATGATACAAAACTCTTTGAGAATCTGCTTGCTTAACTTCATGAAAACTAACGTTACAAAAGTGTTTGTGAATCTTCTTGCCTAACTTCATGAAAACTAACGATACAAAACTGTTGGTGAACTATATGCTTAATTACAAGAAAAGAAACGATACAAAACTGTGTGAGAAATTGTGTGCTTAACATCACGAAAAATAACGTTAAAAAACTGATGTGAATCTCCTTGCCAAGCTTCATGAAAACTAACGATACAACACAGTTAGTGAACTATATGCTTAATTTCATGAAATCTAATGATACAACACTGTGTGAGAAACCAGGTGCTTAATTCCATGAAAACTAATGATACAAAACTCTTTGAGAATCTGCTTGCTTAACTTCATGAAAACAAATGACACAACACTCTGTGAGAAACTGCCAGCTTAACTTCATGAGTACTAACTATACAACACTGTTTCTACACTACTTGCTTAATTTCATGAAAACTAACGATACAACACTGTGTGAGAAACTTCATGCTTTACTTCATGAAAACTATCGATACAACGCTCTTTGAGATTCTGCTTGATTAACATCATGAAAACTAACGATACAACACTGTGTGAGAAAATACGTGCTTAACATCAAGAAAACTTATGATCCAACACTGTGTGAGAAACTATGTGCTTAATATCACGGAAACTAACATTACAAAACTGTTTGTGAATCTTCTTCCCTAACTTCATGAAAACTAGCGATACAACACTGTGTGAGAAACTACGTACTTACTTTCATGAAAACTAACAACACAACGCTGTGTGAGAAACTACGTGCTTAACCTCATGAAAACTAATGATACACCACTGTGTGAGCAACAACGTGCTTAACATCACGACAACTAATGTTAAAAGACTGATTGTGAATCTTCTTGCCTAACTTCATGAAAACTAATGATACAACACTGTTAGTGAACTATATGCTTAATTTCAAGAAAACAAATGATACAACACTGTGTAAGAAACTACGTGCTTAACATCACGAAAAATAACGATACAAAACTGTGAATCTTCTTGCTTAACTTCATGAAAACTAACGATACAGCACTGTTCGTGAACTATATGCTTAATTTCATGAAATCTAATGATACAACACTGTGTGAGAAACTGGGTGCTTAATTTCATGAAAACTATCTATACAACACTGTGTGAGAAACTATGGGCTAAACTTCATGAAAACTAATGATACAAATCTTTTCGTGAAACTTCCTGTTTTACACCATGAAAACTAAAAATACAACATTGTTTGTGAAACTTCATGCTTAAGTTCATGAAAACTAACGATACAACACTCTGTGAGAACCTGCAGGCTTAACTTCATGAATACTAACTATACAATACTGTTTGTGAAACTACCTGTTTAACTCCATGAAAACTAACAATACAACATTGGTTGTGAAACTACATGCTTATCTTCATGAAAACTAACCATACAACATTGTTTGTGAAACTACGTGCTTACTTCCATGAAAACTAACGATATGACACTGTGTGAGAAACTACGTGCTTAACTTCATGAGAACGAATGATACTCCACTGTGTGAGAAACTACGTGCTTAACATCACGAAAACTAACGTTACAAAACTGTTTGTGAATCTTCTTGCCTAATTTCATGAAAACAAATGATACAACACAGTAAGTTAACTATATGCTTAATTTCATGAAATCTAATGATACAACACTGTGTGAGAAACTACGTGCTAAACTTCATGAAAATTAATGATACAAATCTGTTCATGAACCTACCTACTTTACTCCTTGAAAACTAACAATACAACATTGTTTGTGAAACTACATGCTTAACTTCATCAAAACTAACCACGCAACATTGTTTGTGAAACTACGTGCTTACTTTCATGAAAACTAACTATACAACACTGTGTGAAAATTACGTGCTTAACTTCATGAAAACTAATGCTACAACACTGTGTGAGAAACTATGTGCTTAACATCACGAAAACTAACGTTACTAAACTTTTTGTTAATCTTCTTGCCTAACTTCATGAAAACTAACGATACAACACTGTTATGGAACTATATGCTTATTTTCATGAAATCTAACGATAAAACACTGTGTGAGAAACCAGATGCTTAATTCCATGAAAACTGATGATACAAAACTCTTTGAGAATCTGCTTGCTTAACTTCATGAAAACTAATGATTCAACACTGTGTGAGAAACTACATGCTTACCATCATGAAAACAAACGTTACAAAACTGTTTGTGAATCTTCTTGCCTAACTTCATGAAAACTAACGAAACAACAGTGTTAGTGAACTATATGCTTAATTTCAAGAAAAGAAATGATACAACACTATGTGAGAAACTACGTGCTTAATTTCAAGAAAACTAACGATACAACACTGTGTGAGAAATTATGTGCTTAACATCACGAAAAATAACGATACAAAACTGTGAATCTTCTTGCTTAACTTCATGAAAACTATCGATACAAAGCTCTTGAGATTCTGCTTGCTTATCTTCTTGAAAACTAACGATACAACACTGTGTGAGAAACTACGTGCTTAACTTCATGAAAACTAATGATACAACACTGTGTGAGAAACTACGTGCTTAACATCACGAAAACTAACGTTACAAAACTGTGAATCTTATTGCCCAACTTCATGAAAACAAACGATACAACACTGTTAGTGAACTATATGCTTAATTTCAAGATAACGAATGCTAAACACTGTGTGAGAAACTACGTCCTTACTTTCATGAAAACTAATGATACACCACTGTGTGAGAAACTAAGTGCTTAACATCACGAATAACGTAACAAAACTGTTTGTGAATCTTCTTGCCTAACTTCATGAAAACTAACGATACAACACTGTTAGTGAAGTACATGCTTATTTTCAAGAAAACAAATGATGCTACACTGTGTGAGAAACTACGTGCTTAACATCACAAAAAATAACGTTACAAAACTGTTTGTGAATCTTCTTGCCTAACTTCTTGAAAACTAGTGATACTACACTGTTAGTGAAATATGTGCTTAATTTCATGAAATCTAACGATACAACACTGTGTACGAAACTATGTGCTTAATTTCATGAAAAGTAACTATACAAAACTTTGTGAGAAACTAAGTGCTAAACTTCATGAAAACTAACGATACAATTCTGTTCCTGAAACTACCTGCTTAACCCCATGAAACCTAACAATACAAATTTGGTTGTGAATCTACATGCTTAACTTCATCTAAACTAACTCTACATCATTGTTTTGGAAACTACGTGCTTACTTCCATGAAAAATAATGATACAACACTGTGTGAGAAATTATGTGCTTAACTTCATGAAAACTAATGATACACCACTGTGTGAGAAACTACGTGCTTAACATCACGAAAACTAACGTTAAAAAACTGTTTGTGAATCTTATTGCCTAACTTCATGAAAACAAACGATACAACATTGTTACTGAACTATATGCTTAATTTCAAGATAACAAATGCTACAACACTGTGTGAGAAACGTCTTTACTTTCATTAAAACTAATGATACACCAATGTGTGAGAAACTAAGTGCTTAACATCACGAAAAATAACGTTACAAAACTGTTTGTGAATCTTCTTGCCTAACTTCATGAAAACTAACGATACAACACTGTTAGTGAAGTACATGCTTATTTTCAAGAAAACAAATGATGCTACACTGTGTGAGAAACTACGTGCTTAACATCACAAAAAATAACGTTACAAAACTTTTGGTGAATCTTCTTGCCTAACTTCATGAAAACTAATGATACAACACTGTGTGAGAAACTACGTGCTTAACTTTCTGAAAACTAATGCTACAACACTGTGTGAGAAACTACTTGCATATCATCACGAAAAATAACGTTACTAAACTTTTTGTGAATCTTCATGCCTAACTTCATGAAAATTAACGATACAACACTGTTAGTGAACTATATGCTTAATTTCATGAAATCTAACGATACAACACTGTGTGAGAAACTAGGTTCTTAATTCCATGAAAACTGATGATACAAAACTCTTTGAGAATCTGCTTGCTTAACTTCGTGAAAACTAACGATACAACACTGTGTGAGAAACTAAGTGCTTAACATCATGAAAACTAACATTACAAAACTGTTTGTGAATCTCCTTGCCTAACTTCATGAAAACAAAGATACAAAACTGTTAGTGAACTATATGCTTAATTACAAGAAAAGAAATGATACAACACTATGTGAGAAACTACGTGCTTGATTTCAAGAAAACTAACGATACAACACTGTGTGAGAAACTACATGCTTAACATCATGAAAACTAACGTTACAAAACCTTTTGTGAATCTTCCTGCCTAACTTCATGAAAACTAACGGTACAAAACTGTTAGTGAACTATATGCTTAATTACAAGAAAAGAAATGATACAACACTATGTGAGAAACTACGTGCTTGATTTCAAGAAAACTAACGATACAACACTGTGTGAGAAACTACGTGCTTAACATCATGAAAACTAACGTTACAAAACTGTTTGTGAATCTTCCTGCCTAACTTCATGAAAACAAAGATACAAAACTGTTAGTGAACTATATGCTTAATTTCAAGAAAAGAAATGATACAACACTATGTGAGAAACTACGTGCTTGATTTCAAGAAAACTAACAATACAACACTGTGTGAGAAACTACGTGCTTAACATCATGAAAACTAACGTTACAAAACTGTTTGTGAATATTCCTGCCTAACTTCATGAAAACTAATGGTAAAAAACTGTTAGTGAACTATATGCTTAATTACAAGAAAAGAAATGATACAACACTGTGTGAGAAACCATGTGCTTACTTTCATTAAAACTAATGCTACAAAACTGTGTGAGAAACTACATGCTTAACATCATGAAGACTTATGATCCAACACTGTGTAAGAAACTATGTGCTTAACATCACGAAAACTAATGTTACAAAACTGTTTGTGAATCTTCTTGCCTAACTTAATGAAAACTAACAATACAACAGTGTTAGTGAAATATATGCTTAATTTCAAGGAAAGAAATGATACAACACTATGTGAGAAACTACGTGCATTATTTCAAGAAAACTAACGATACAACACTGTGTGAGAAACTACGTGCTTAACTTCATGAAAACTAATGATACAACACTGTGTGAGGAACTACGTGCTTAACATCACGACAACTAACGTTAAAAAACTGATTGTGAATCTTCTTGCCTAACTTCATGAAAACTAATGATTCAAGAATCTTAGTGAACTATATGCTTAATTTCAAGAAAACAAATGATACAACACTGTGTGAGAAACTACGTGCTTACCATCACGAAAAATAACGATACAAAACTGTGAATCTTCTTGCTTAACTTCATGAAAACTAACGATACAACACTGTTAGTGAACTATATGCTTAATACATGAAATCTAATGATACAACACTGTGTGAGAAACTACGTGCTAAACTTCGTGAAAATTAACGATACAAATCTGTTCGTGAAACTACCTGCTTAACTCCATGAAAACTAACAATACAACATTGTTTGTGAAACTACATACTTACTTTCATGAAAACTAACCATACATTATTGTTTGTGTAACTACATGCTTACTCTCAAGAAAACTAACGATACAACACTGTGTGAGAAACTACCTGCTTAACATCATGAAAATTAACAATACAACACTGTGTGTGAAACTACGTGCTTACTTTCATGAAAACTAACGACACAACATTCTGTAAGAAACTACGTGCTTAACTTCATGAAAACTAATGATACAACACTGTGTGAGAAACTATGTGCTTAATTTCATGAAAACTAACTATACATCACTGTGTGAGAAACTACGTGCTAAACTTCATGAAAACTAATGATAGAAATCTGTTCGTGAAACTACCTGCTTAACTCCCTGAAAACTAAAAATACAATATTGGTTGTGAAACTACATGCTTAACTTCATCAAAACTAACCATGCAACAAGGTTTGTGAAACTACGTGCTTAACTTCATGAACACTGATGCTACAACACTGTGTGAGAAACTACGTTCTAAACTTCATGAAATCTAATGATACAATTCTGTTCGTGAAACTGCCTGCTTTACTCCATGACAACTATCAATACAATATTGTTTGTGAAACTACATGCTTAACTTCATCAAAACTAACCATGCAACATTGTTTGTGAAACTACATGCTTACTCACAAGAAAACTAACGATACAACACTGTGTGAGAAACTTCATGCTTAACTTCATGAAAACTAACGATAAAAAGCTCTTTGAGACTCTGCTTGCTTAACTTCATGAAAACTAACGTTACAACACTGTGTGAGATACTACGTGCTTAACATCATGAAAACTAACAATACAACACTGTGTGAGAAACTACGTGCTTACTTTCATGAAAACTAACGACACAACACTGTGTGAGAAACTACGGGCTTAACATCATGAAAACTAATGTTATAAAACTGTTGGTGAATCTTCTTGCCTAACTTCATTAAAACAATGACACAACACTGTTAG
>NW_024432331.1:0-2058 GCF_017639785.1 Mesocricetus auratus
CATGGCAGATGAGCTAGGAGAGCTGTGGGAGAATTCCCTCTTCACAGACTGTTGCCTGGTGGTAGCTGGCAAGGAATTCCGGGCTCACAAGGCCATCTTTGCAGCTTGCTCTCCAGTTTTCAGAGCCATGTTTGAACATGACACGGTGGAGAGGAGATAAAAGCACGTTGAGATCAAAGATCTGGAACTGCGAGGCTTCAAGGCAAAGAAGGACTTAATTTTCACCAGGAAGGCACCAGATCTCCACTATATGACAGACGTTGTGCTTGCAGCTGGCGACAAGTATGGCCTGGAGAGTTTGAAGGTCATGTGCTATGACATCCTCTGCAAGGACCTCTCTGTGGAGAGTGCTGCCCACATTCTCATCCTGGCTCACCTCCACAGTGCATGGCAGCTGAAAACACAGGCAATGGATTTCATTACAGCTCATTCTTCTGTGGTCTCTGAGACCTCAAGATGGAAAACAATGTTGGGCTCATATCCCCACTTGGTTGCTGAAGCATACAGCTCCCTGGCTTCTGCTCAATGCTCTTTACTCAAGCCACTTCCCAAATGCCTCAAGAAATCTTAGGATACTCTTAGCTGTGACCTATAGGTGGATTCTAGGAGCAGCAGCCAACATTGTTACCAAGGACATCTGGGTAGACTGTGGGGCACTGCAGTGTTTTTCAAAGAATCTCTGGAAAGACAGAATGGGGGCTCAGGCCTTTAATACCCCTGGAAATCTGTTTAATGGCAATTCATTCTAGGATACCCTACCCAGATGCTGTATTGGTATGCTTTCTCTACAGTGAGTTGGATATTGGGGATTCAGTTGGGTTGTTGGCCCAAGCACATCCCAACAGGGTTCTATTTGGATTAGACTGAGGAGAACATAGGATCAAGGATTTAGACCAAAGGATAAACAAACATGAATATTTGCTTACAAGAGATGAGGAAGAGAAATAAGACAATTTTATTCTCCAGACTCAGGGTGTTGGGAGTGGAGGGTTGACTCAGTTTTCCAAAGCAGTTGTTGCACCTGCAGAGGACCAGTTCTATGAGTTCAGCTCTCAGCATACCTGGGAGACTTCTCAAACTTCTTCAACTGGAGATCCACTGCATTCAAGTCCTCCTCTTGTCTCTATGGGTGCATCCATTTCTGTAAACTAAGGAAAATAAATGTGATTAAAAATTTGACAACCAGTTTGTGGAAACTGTGGTGTTTCTGTTTGAAGAAGCCTGTATTCGTTCATCCAGTTCCCGCTCAGGTTGTGGGTCTTTGGGCAGCATTGTCATGGAGACACCATTCACAAGAGGGCTCAATCCTCTTTCTTGGCACTTAAAATAAGCAGAGAAGACGCCAAAGACAAAGAATATACTACATCTATCACAGTCTTTTGGTATTCTAGTCTTTGCATAAGATGTTAAGGGTTTTCCAAGAGGAGAAGGATATTGATTTATTGAGAATCCATATTTTCTCCACCTGAAATGTGGTACTGTTTTTAGATATTGGGAAAATAATTCTTCCATACCCACAATTGTTAAATGCATTCTCTCTTGGAATCAGGTTCAAAGGCTGGTCCTTTTCCTGCCCTCACTTGTTCTCCGCTGCCTGAATTTTGGTTTTCCTTTGATAGCTCTTTCCAAGTTATACTGGAGTAATAGATTGAGAGGTTAATCCCAACCAAGGCCCCTGTTTATGTAGGCATGAAAGATTGAAGACAGCATGTCATGTGTTTGTTGTAGCCAGGTTATGGTCATATCATCCCCACTCTGCAGAAAGAATTTGCTTTCCTTGGTTTCTTTTGCCATGTTTATAAATCACTTTATGGCAGACTGAGATCATTTATTTCTAACACTTCTAGTTAAGCCAAAATCAGGAAATCAGATAATTTGTTTTTTTAAAAAGGAAAATGAATGCCTCCTACGGGCTGAATCAGACTAAATAATCTTAATCAACAGAAACCATCATTTCCTTAATTCTTTCCCATTTCTCAGTCCAAAGGCAGATAATCTTATCTCCACCTACCATATCACTACCATATCTGGAAACCTCAGAAGAAAGACGCCAGGTAG
>NW_024432332.1:0-6674 GCF_017639785.1 Mesocricetus auratus
TTTTTTTTTTAGTTTTTTTTTAATTTTAAATAGCTTGTTTTACATGTCAATCCCAGTTCCCTCTCCCTCCCCTCCTCCCGCACTCCCCTTCCACCCTCCCTCCCACCCTATTGCCACATACTTCCACATAGGGGATGTCTAGAGTCTATCATTTTACTCTTGGTAGGGTCAAGGCACTCCCCTAAGAGTCCAGGCTGAGAGAGCATCTCTCTTTGTGCTATAGGCACATGAAGACAGATTGTATACCAGGAATAGACACTGATCCACAGCTCAGAGCCCCATAGGTTGTCCAGGCCTTCTCACTGACACTCACATTTGGGGGGTCCAGATCAGTCCCATTCTGGCCTCCCCACTGTCGGTCTGGGGTCCAAGAGCACTCCCCTGTTCAGATCAGCTGTCTCTGCTGGTTTTGCCAGCCCATTCTTTGCCAATTTGCTCATCATTCCTCTCTCTCTGTCACTGGGTTCCTTGGGTTCAGTTCAGTGCTTAGATGTGTGTTTGCCTCTGCTTCCATCAGTCCCAGGATGAAGGCTCCCGGATAGTTATAGACATCAAGTTCATTATCAGGAATGGGCATTCGAGGTGGTCCTTCCACTATTGCTTAGCTTGCCAATTGATGTTATACCTTTAGATCACTCGAGGTCACTCTGGTGCCTGATCTGTCTTCGATCCTATGATTCCCTCTTCCCCCTATTCTACCCCCACCCCCTCAACTTCCTGTTCCCCCATGACCAACTCCCTTCCTCTTTACCCCCTCTATTCTTCCCAGGTCCCACTACCCCCTCGCCCTGTTCCCCATCCATTCAGAGGATCTTGTCTCCATCCTCTTCTCTTGGGTACTATGTATATATGCATATCTTTTAGGTTCTTTCCTGTTTCCCAGACTCTCTATCTGTGGAAGTGCAGACTGGCCCTATCCTGATCCATATCTAAAATCCATATATGAGTGAGTACATACCATGTTTGTCTTTTTGCGACTGGGTTACCTCACTCAGGATGGTTTCTTCCAGTGCTATCCATTTCCCTGCGAATTTCAAGATTCCATTGTTTTTTTCTGCTGAGTAATACTCCATTGTGTAAATGTACCACATTTTCTCTATCCACTCTTCAGTTGAGGGGCATCTAGGTTGCTTCCAGGTTCTGGCTATTACAAACAATGCTGCTATGAACATAGTGGAGCAGATGCCCTTGTTGTATGAACCTGCCTCATTTGGATAAATGCCTAAGAGTGGAATTGCTGGGTCTAGTGGTAGATTAATTCCCATTTTCCTGAGGAATCTCCATACTGATTTCCAAAGAGGCTGTATGAGTTGGCATTCCCACCAGCAGTGGAGGAGTGTTCCTCTCTCTCCACATCCCCTCCAGCATAAATTGTCTTCGGTGTTTTTGATTCTAGCCATTCTGACAGGAGTAAGATGGTATCTCAGAGTTGTTTTGATTTGCATTTCCCTGATGGCTAAGGATGTTGAGCACTTTCTTAAGTGTCTCTTGGCCATTTTAGCCTCCTCTACTGAGAATTCTCTATTTAGCTCTGTACCCCACCTTTCAAGTGGATCCTTTGGTGTTTTGGAGACTTGTTTCTTGAGTTCTTTGTAAATTTTGGAGATTAGCCCTCTGTCAGATGTAGGGTTAGTGAATATCTTTTCCCATTCTGTGGCCTGCCTTTTTGTCTTTTTGATTGTGTCCTTTGCCTTACAGAAGCTTTTTAGTTTCAGAAGGTCCCATTTGTTAATTGTTGATCTCAGTGCCTGTGCCACTGGTGTTATGTTTAGGAAGTGGTCTCCTGTACCAACTCGTTGAAGAGTATCTCCCACTTTCTCTTCTAAAAGTTTCAGTGTGGCTGGATGTATGTTGAGATCTTTGATCCATTTGGACTTAAGTTTTGTACAAGGCGATAAACATGGATCTATCTGCAGTCTTCTGCATACCACTACCCAGTTATGCCAGCACCATTTGTTGAAGATGCTTTCTTTTTTCCACTGTACAGTTTTAGCTTCTTTGTCAAAAATCAGGTGTTCATAGGTGTGTGGGTTAAAATTAGGGCTTTCGATTCGGTTCCATTGGTCTACCTGCCTATTTTTGTGCCAATACCAAGCTGTTTTCAGGACTATAGCTCTATAATAGAGCTTGAAGTCAGGTATGGTGATGCCTCCTGAAGTTCCTTTATTGTATAGGGATGTTTTGGCTATCCTGGGCCTTTTGTTTTTCCATATAAAGTTGATTAATGTTCTTTCCAGGTCCTTGAAGAATTGTGATGGAATTTTGATAGGGATTGCATTGAATCTATAGACTGCTTTTGGCAAGATTGCCATTTTTATTATGTTGATCCTGCCAATCCAAGAGCATGGGAGATCTTTCCATTTTCTGGTATCTTCTTTGATTTCTTTCTTCAAAGACACAAAGTTCTTGATATACAGGTCTTTCACTTCCTTGGTTAACATTATCCCCAGATATTTGATGCTGTTTTTGGCTATTGTAAAAGGTGATGTTTCTCTGATTTCTTTCTCAGTCACTTCATCATCTGTATATAATAGGGCCACTGATTTTTTTGAGTTTACCTTGTATCCTGCCACATTGCTGAAGGTGTTTATCAGCTCTAGGAGTGACCTTGTGGAGTTTTTTGGGTCACTTATGTAAACTATCATATCATCTGCAAATAATGAAAGTTTGACTTCTTCTTTTCCTATTTGTATCCCCTTTATCTCCTTTTGTTGTCTTATTGCTGTAGCTAGAACTTCAAGTACAATATTGAAGAGATATGGAGAGAGTGGACAGCCTTGTCTTGTTCCTGATTTTAGAGGAATTGCTTTGAGTTTCTCTCCATTTAGTTTGATGTTAGCTGTTGGTTTACTGTATATTGCTTTTATTATATTCAGGTACGTTCCTGTTATCCCTGATCTCTCTAGGACCTTTATCATGAAGGGGTGCTGGATTTTGTCAAAGGCTTTTTCAGCATCTAGCGAGATGATCATGTGGTTTTTCTTTCGCAGATTGTTAATATGGTGGATTACATTGATAGATTTTCTAATGTTGAACCATCCCTGCATTCCTGGAATGAAGCCTACTTGATCATGGTGGATGATTTTTCTGATGTGTTCTTGAATCCGGTTTGCAAGTATTTTATTGAGTATTTTTGCATCAATGTTCATGAGGGAAATTGGTCTATAGTTCTCTTTCTTAGTTGTGTCTTTGTGTGGCTTGGGTATCAAGGTAATTGTAGCCTCGTAGAAAGAGTTTGGCAGTGAGCCTCCTGCTTCTATAGTGTGGAATACTTTGACGAGTATTGGAATGAGCTCTTCTTTGAATTTCTGGTAGAATTCTGCACTGAAGCCATCTGGGCCTGGGCTTTTTTTGTTTGGGAGACTTTTGATGACTGCTTCTATTTCATTAGGGGTTATAGGTCTGTTTAGATTATTTATCTGTTCTTGATTTAGTTTTGGCAAGTGATATCTATCCAAGAAATTGTCCATTTCCTTTAAATTTTCAAATTTTGTGGAGTACAGATTTTCAAAGTATGCCCTGATGATTCTCTTGATTTCCTCAGAGTCCGTTGTTATGTCCCCTTTCTCATCCCTGATTTTGTTAATTAGCATGTTCTCTCTCTGTCTTTTGGTTAGTTTGGACAGAGGTTTGTCTATTTTGTTGATTTTCTCAAAGAACCAACTCTTTGTTTCATTGATTCTTCTCAATGTTTTCCTGGTTTCTACTTGATTGATTTCAGCCCTCAATTTGATTATTTCCTGGCGTCTGCTCCTCCTGGGGGAGTTTGCTTCTTTTTGTTCTAGAACATTCAGCTGTGCTATTAATTCTCTAGTATGACTGTTCTCCAGTTTTTTCATGTGGGCACTTAGTGCTATAAACTTTCCTCTCAGCACTGCTTTCAAAGTGTCCCATAAGTTTGTGTATGTTGTGTCTTCATTCTCATTGAAATCGAGGAAGTCTTTAATTTCTTTTTTTATTTGTTCCTTTACCCAGGGATGGTGCAATTGTGCATTGTTCAATCTCCATGAGTTTGTAGGGTTTCTGCGATTTGTGTTATTGTTGAATTCTAATGTTAATGCATGGTGGTCTGATAAGATGCAGGGGGTTATTCCAATTTTTTTGTATCTGTGGAGATTTGCTATGTTTCCTATTATGTGGTCAATTTTAGAGAAGGTTCCATGTGGTGCCGAGAAGAAGGTATATCCCTTTGTATTTGGGTGGAATGTTCTATAGATGTCTGTTAAACCCAGTTGGGTCATAACTTCTATTAATTCTTTTGTTTCTTTGTTAAGTTTCTGTCTGGAGGTCCTATCTAGCGGTGAGAGCGGAGTGTTGAAGTCTCCTACTATTAGTGTGTGAGATTTTATGTGCATTTTGAGCTTTAGTAATGTTTCTTTCACGAATGTAGGTGCCTTTGTATTTGGGGCGTAGATGTTTAAAATCGAGACTTTGTCTTGATGTATTTTTCCTTTGATGAATATGAAGTGCCCTTCTTCATCTCTTTTGATTGATTTTAATTTGAAGCCTAATTTGTTAGATATTAGGATTGCTACGCCCGCTTGTTTCTTGGGGCCGTTTGATTGGAAGATCTTTTCCCAGCCCTTTACTCTGAGATAACGTCTGTCTTTGGTGTTGAGATGTGTTTCTTGTATGCAGCAGAAGGAAGGGTTCTGTCTTCGTATCCATTCTGCTAGTCTGTGTCTTTTTATAGGTAAGTTGAGGCCATTGACATTGAGGGATATTAATGACCATTGATTGGTGATCCTTGTTTGCGCTTGATTTATTGTTAGTGAAGTTATTTTGTGTAGTTTCTCCTCCCTTTTTCTTTTAGTGTTTTGTAAAGTATGATTCTATATTGCCTGTGTCTTTGTGAATGTCGTTATCTTCCTTGGCTCTAGGTTTTCCTTCTAGCATTTTCTGTAGAGCTGGATTCATGGATACGTATTGTTTAAATCTGGCTTTGTCATGGAATATTTTGTTTTCTCCATCTATGGTAATTGAGAGCTTTGCTGGATATAGTAGTCTGGGCTGGCATCCTTGTTCCCTTAGTGTTTGTAGGACATCTGACCAGGATCTTCTTGCTTTCATCGTTTCCATTGAGAAGTCAGGTGTAATTCGGATAGGTCTGCCTTTATATGTTACTTGGCCTTTTTCTTTAGCTGCTCTTAATATTTTCTCTTTGCTCTGTAGGTTTGATGTTTTGATTATTATATGGCGAGGTGACTTCTTTTTCTGGTCAAGCCTATTTGGTGTTCTGTAAGATTCTTGTACTTTCATAGGCATATCTTTCTTTAGGTTAGGGAAGTTTTCTTCTATGATTTTGTTGAATATGTTTTCTGTACCTTCAAGTTGAAGTTCTTCACCTTCTTCTATACCTATTATTCTCAGGTTTGGCTTCTTCACGGTGTCCCATATTTCCTGTATATTTTGTGTTAAGGATTTGTTGGTTTTGAGATTTTCTTTGGTTGACGATGCTATGTCCTCTAATGAGTCTTCAACACCTGAGATTCTCTCTTCTATCTCTTGTATTCTATTGGTGATGCTTGCATCTGTAATTCCAGACCATTTACCGAGCTTTTCTATTTCCAGCATCCCTTCATTCTGTGTTTTCTTTATCGTTTCTATTTCAGCTTTCAATCCTTCAACTGTTTGAGCTGTTTCCTTAATTTTCTTGGTTGTTTTTTCTTGGTGCTCTTTAGATTCTTTGAGAGATTTGTTTATTTCTTGAATTTTTTCCCCCATTTCATGGATTTTTTTTTGTTTTTTCTTCTATTTCTTTAAGGGATTTCCTCGTTTCTTCTTTGAGGGTCTCCATCATCTTCATGAAATAACTTTTAAGGTCTGTCTCCTCTTCTTCATCTATGTAGTGCTTTTCAGGTCTTGCTGGTGTTGGATCCCTGGATTCTGGTGGGGTCGTGTTGGTGTTTCTATTGCTGAGTGATCTCTTATTCTGTCTTCTTCCCATCTCTTCTTCCAGTGGGTGCTGGTGGGGGCTTTCTGTTTCCACTGGTCTCCTTCCTTACTGCAGCTGAAGCTGAAGCTGGGCTCGCTGGGGTTGGGGTCTTGGAGGGGCTGATCTCTTTCCTGTGTGGGCGGCTCTTCTGAAGCTGGGCTCGCTGGGTTGGAGTCTTGGAGGGGCTGATCTCTTTCCTGTGTGGGTGGCTCTTCTGGAAGCCAGGAGCGGCCCCGAAGATGGAGGGGGATGGGTGATGGGCGGGTGGTCCCAGCCGGGGACCCAATCTAACCTGAAGCTGGGCTCCCTGGGTTGGGGTCTTGGAGGGGCCTGTGTGGGCGGTTCTTCTGGAAGCCAGGAGCGGCCCCGAAGATGGAGGGGGATGGGTGATGGGCGGGTGGTCCCAGCCAGGGACCCAATCTCACCTGAAGCTGGGCTCGCTGGGTTGGGGTCTTGGAGGCGCTGATCTCTTTCCTGTGTGGGCGGCTCTTCTAGAAGCCGGGAGCAGCCCCGAAGATGGGGGGATGGGTGATGGGCGGGTGGTCCCAGCCAGGGACCCAATCTCACCTGAAGCTGGGCTCGCTGGGTTGGGGTCTTGGAGGGGCCTGTGTGGGCGGTTCTTCTGGAAGCCGGGAGCGGCCCCGAAGATGGAGGGGGATGGGTGATGGGCGGGTGGTCCTGGCCAGAGACCCGATCTCACCTGAAGCTGGGCTTGCTGGGTTGGGATCTTGGAGGGCTC
>NW_024432333.1:0-592 GCF_017639785.1 Mesocricetus auratus
TTCAATCAAGCATCTCCTGCCATACAGAGACTGTCTGATCTACCGAGATTTTGTTACACTAACATTTTTCTTCTCAGAGGTCCCCATGAGATTATCATCGTCCCATCTCAGCAGGAAGTAGTTTTGAGAATTCCACACCCCCTCTCCCTACTATTGATACTATAGGATAGTTTACACCTGTTAGTGTTAGTTTTCAATTATTTTAGAGTTGGGATTGGAAGGAGGTGTTCAGATTTGGGTGTTTCTTTCAGATAAGTTTAGGTTTAGATAGGATAGATGTTTGATACATTTTGTTCATTGACACAAGTTGTTTTAAGTTTAAATATCTTTTTTAGACTAAAAGGGGTATTGTAGGAGGTAGCCTGTATGCCACCATTAACCATGTGACTTACTAGAGGCGCATACAGATGAGGTAATAAAAGAGCAGTTTACCACAACGCTAACCACACCCACTTTAGGCATGACTAAAGATATATATGGACGGACATAAAGACATATACGTACATAGGTGGTGAACTACATCACTAGCCCACTTTTGGGCATGGCTAGGCTAGGGGGCGTTACGGGGGAAGGCATAAAAGCTAGCACAAAG
>NW_024432334.1:0-2937 GCF_017639785.1 Mesocricetus auratus
GCTATCCATTTCCCTGCGAATTTCAAGATTCCATTGTTTTTTTCTGCTGAGTAATACTCCATTGTGTAAATGTACCACATTTTCTCTATCCACTCTTCAGTTGAGGGGCATCTAGGTTGCTTCCAGGTTCTGGCTATTGCAAATAATGCTGCTATGAACATAGTGGAGCAGATGCCCTTGTTGTATGAACTTGCCTCATTTGGATATATGCCTAAGAGTGGAATTGCTGGGTCTAGTGGTAGATTAATTCCCATTTTCCTGAGGAATCTCCACACTGATTTCCAAAGAGGCTGTATGAGTCGGCACTCCCACCAGCAGTGGAGGAGTGTTCCTCTCTCTCCACATCCTCTCCAGCATAAAATGTCTTCGGTGTTTTTGATTTTAGCCATTCTGACAGGGGTAAGATGGTATCTCAGAGTTGTTTTGATTTGCATTTCCCTGATGGCTAAGGATGTTGAGCACTTTCTTAAGTGTCTCTTGGCCATTTTAGCCTCCTCTACTGAGAATTCTCTATTTAGCTCTGTACCCCACCTTTTAATTGGATCCTTTGGTGTTTTGGAGACTTGTTTCTTGAGTTCTTTGTAAATTTTGGAGATTAGCCCTCTGTCAGATGTAGGGTTAGTGGATATCTTTTCCCATTCTGTGGCCTGCCTTTTTGTCTTTTTGACTGTGTCCTTTGCCTTACAGAAGCTTTTTAGTTTCAGAAGGTCCCATTTGTTAATTGTCGATCTCAGTGCCTGTGCTACTGGTGTTATGTTTAGGAAGTGGTCTCCTGTACCAACTCGTTGAAGAGTATCTCCCACTCTCTCTTCTAAAAGTTTCAGTGTGGCTGGATTTATGTTGAGATCTTTGATCCATTTGGACTTAAGTTTTGTACAAGGCGATAAACATGGATCTATCTGCAGTCTTCTGCATACCAGTACCCAGTTATGCCAGCACCATTTTTTGAAGATGCTTTCTTTTTTCCATTGTACAGTTTTAGCTTCTTTGTCAAAAATCAAGTGTTCATAGGTGTGTGGGTTAAAATTAGAGCTTTCGATTTGGTTCCATTGGTCTACCTGACTATTTTTGTGCCAATACCAAGCTGTTTTCAGGACTATAGCTCTATAATAGAGCTTGAAGTCAGGTATGGTGATACCTCCTGAAGTTCCTTTATTGTATAGGGATGTTTTAGCTATCCTGGGCCTTTTGTTTTTCCATATAAAGTTGATTAATGTTCTTTCCAGGTCCTTGAAGAATTGTGATGGAATTTTGATAGGGATTGCATTGAATCTGTAGACTGCTTTTGGCAAGATTGCCATTTTTATTATGTTGATCCTACCAATCCAAGAGCATGGGAGATCTTTCCATTTTCTGGTATCTTCTTTGAATTCTTTCTTTAAAGACACAAAGTTCTTGATATACAGGTCTTTAATTTCCTTGGTTAACCTTATCCCCAGATATTTGATGCTGTTTTTGGCTACTGTAAAGGGTGATGTTTCTCTGATTTCTTTCTCAGTCACTTCATCATCTGTATATAATAGGGCCACTGATTTTGTTGAGTTTACCTTGTATCCTGCCACATTGCTGAAGGTGTTTATCAGCTCTAGGAGTAACCTTGCGGAGTTTTTTGGGTCACTTATGTAAACTATCATATCATCTGCAAATAGTGAAAGTTTGACTTCTTCTTTTCCTATTTGTATCCCCTTTATCTCCTTTTGTTGTCTTATTGCTGTAGCTAGAACTTCAAGTACAATATTGAAGAGATATGGAGAGAGTGGACAGTCTTGTCTTGTTCCTGATTTTAGAGGAATTGCTTTGAGTTTCTCTCCATTTAGTTTGATGTTAGCTGTTGGTTTACTGTATATTGCTTTTATTATATTCAGGTACATTCCTGTTATCCCTGATCTCTCTAGGACCTTTATCATGAAGGGGTGCTGGATTTTGTCAAAGGCTTTATCAGCATCTAGTGAGATGATCGTGTGGCTTTTCTTTCGCAGATTGTTAATATGGTGGATTACATTGATAGATTTTTCTAATGTTGAACCATCCCTGCATTCCTGGGATGAAGCCTACTTGATCATGGTGGATGATTTTTCTGATGTGTTCTTGAATCCGGTTTGCGAGTATTTTATTGAGTATTTTTGCATCAATGTTCATGAGGGAAATTGGTCTATAGTTCTCTTTCTTAGTTGTGTCTTTGTGTGGCTTGGGTATCAAGGTAATTGTAGCCTCGTAGAAAGAGTTTGGCAGTGAGCCTCGTGCTTCTATTGTGTGGAATACTTTGAGGAGTATTGGAATTAGCTCCTCTTTGAATTTCTGGTAGAATTCTGAACTGAAGCCATCTGGGCCTGGGCTTTTTTTATTTGGGAGACTTTTGATGACTGCTTCTATTTCATTAGGGGTTATAGATCTGTTTAGATTGTTTATCTGTTCTTGATTTAGTTTTGGCAAGTGATATCTATCCAGGAAATTGTCCATTTCCTTTAAATTTTCAAATTTTGTGGAGTACAGATTTTCAAAGTATGCCCTGATGATTCTCTGGATTTCCTCAGAGTCTGATGTTATGTCCCCTTTTTCATCCCTGATTTTGTTAATTAGCATGCTCTCCCTCTGTCTTTTGGTTAGTTTGGACAAAGGTTTATCTATTTTGTTGATTTTCTCAAAGAACCAACTCTTTGTTTCATTGATTCTTCTCAGTTTTTTTCTGGTTTCTACTTGATTGATTTCAGCCCTCAATTTGATTATTTCCTGGCGTCTGCTCCTCCTGGGGGAGTTTGCTTCTTTTTGTTCTAGAACATTCAGCTGTGCTATTAATTCTCTAGTATGACTGTTCTCCAGTTTTTTCATGTGGGCACTTAGTGCTATAAACTTTCCTCTCAGCACTGCTTTCAAAGTGTCCCATAAGCTTGTGTATGTTGTGTCTTCATTCTCATTGAAATCGAGGAAGTCTTTAAT
>NW_024432335.1:0-1570 GCF_017639785.1 Mesocricetus auratus
ATCTTCTTGAAAACTAAAGATACAACACTGAATTCGTCACTACACGCAGACAATCTTGAAAAATAACAAAACAATTCTGTGTGAGAATCTACATCTTCTTTAAATCTAATGATACAACACTGTGTGAGAACATACACGTGTATCTTATTGAAAAATAACGATACAAAACTGTGTGAGAAACTTCGTGTTTAACTTCTTGATAACAAATGATACAACACTGTGAGAAACTATGTGTATAAATTATAGAAAAATAACGATACAACACTGAATACAGAAAATCTGTATTCATAATTTCTTGAAAACTAACGATATGACACTGAGTTCAAAACTACAAGCATAACTTCTTGAATACTAACGAAATAATTCTGTTTGAGAAACTATGTTAGCAACTTCTTGAAAACTAACAAAACAACACTGTGTGAGAATCTACATGTGTACCTTCTTGAAAAAAAACCATAGAACACTGTGTGAGAAACTACATGTTTAACTATTTGCAAGCAAACCATACACCACTGTGTTAGAGTTAGAGTTGGGTTAGGGTTAAGATATAATACTGTGTGTACCTTATTGAAAATTAACGATACAACACTGTGTGAGAATCTACTTGTGTAACTGCTTTTAAGCTAGTGATACAACAATTTGTGATAATCAACTTATTGAAAAGTAATGATACATCCCTGTGTTTGAATCTATATGTGTAACTTCTTGAAAATAAAGACACAACACTGTCTGAGAATCTACACGTGTAACTTATTGAAAACAAACGATACAACACTTTGTGAGAAATACGTGTGTAACTTCTTGAAAACTAACAATACAACTCGGTGTGAGAATCAATGTTTGTAATTTCTTGCAAACTAACGAGAGAACACTGAGTTGGAAACTACACGCATAACTTCTTGGAAACTAATGAAATAACCCTGTTTGAGAAACTACATTAGTAACTTCTTGAATACGATAAAACACTGTGTGAGAATCTATATTCGTAACTTCTTGAAAACTAACGATACATCACTGTGTGAGAAAATACGTGTATAACTTCTTGAAAACTAATGAAATAACTCTGTGTGAGTAACTACATTAGTAACTTCTTGAAAACTATTGATAAAAATAAACTTTGAGAATCTCTATCATTAACTACTAATGATATGACATTGTGAGAATCTATAAGAGTAAGTTCTTGAAAAGTAATTATACAACGCTGTGTAACAAATTACATGGGTAACTTCTTGAAAATTAACTATAGAACACACAATGAGAAGCTACATGCATATCTTCTTGAAAACTAACGACAAACCCTGTATGAGTATCTACAACGTAACTTCATGAAAATATATGATACAAAACTCTGTGAGAATCTACCCGTGTATCTTATTGAAAATTAAGGATACAACACTGTTTGAGAATCTACACGTGTATCTTATTGAAAATTAAGGATGCAACATTGTGTGAGAATATAAACCTAAAACTTACTGAAAACCAACGATACAACACTGTGTGAGAATTTTCAAATATCTGGGGATAATGTTAACCAAGGAAGTGTGAGAATCTACACATGTACCTTATTGAA
>NW_024432336.1:0-1632 GCF_017639785.1 Mesocricetus auratus
ATGGAAACTGAAAAAGGCTCAATTATATCACCCCTGGGTAAAGGAAGAAATAAAGAAAGAAAAAAAGACTTCCTAGAATTCAATGAAAATGAAGGCACAACATGCCCAACCATTTGGGCTATTTTGAAAGCAGTTCTAAGAGGAAAATTCACAGCCTTAAGTACCCACATGAAGAAACTGGAGAATAGCCACACGAGAGAATTAACTGAACACCAGAAAGCTCTAGAACAAAAAGAAGCAAATTCACCAAGGAGGAGTAGATGCCAGGAAATAACCAAATTGAGAGCCGAAATCAATAAAGGGGAAAGAAAGAAAACAATACAAAGAATTAATGAAACAAAGAGTTGGTTCTTTGAGAAAATCAGCAAGATAGACAAAACTCTATCAAACCTAACCAAAAGACAGAAAGAACATGCTAATTAACAAATTCACAAATGAAAAAGGGGACATAACAAAAGACAGAGGGGAAATCCAAAAAATCATCAGGTCACATTTTGAAAATATGTACTCCACTAAATTCTAAAATCTGAAGAAAATGGATGATTTTCTGGATAGATATCACTTATCAAAATTAAATCAAGAAGAGGTAAACAATTTAAACATATATTAAAGAGAAACAGCCATAAAAAGTCTTCCAACCAAGGAAAGTCCAGGGCCAGGTGGTTTCAGTGCAGAATTCTACCAAAAATTCAAGGATTAGTTAATACTAACACTCTTCATATAGTTCCACACAATAGAAGCCAAAGAATCACTGATAAACTGTTTTACCTGGCTACAATTACATTAGTAGCCAAACCACACAAAGACACAACCAAGATAGGAAATTACAGACCAATCACCCTCATGAACATTTATGCAAAAATAATGAATAAAATGCTGGCTAATGCAATCCAAGAACACATAAGAAAAATCATACACAATGATCAAGTAGGCTTCATCTGAGGGATGGTACAACGTACGAAATTTCATCAATGTAATCCACCATATAAACAATATGATAAAGAAAAACCATATGATCATCTCACTAGATACTGAAAAAGCCTTTGACAAAATCCAGCACCCCTTCACGATAAAAGTTTTAGAGAAACCAGGAATAAAAGGAACATGCCTGAACATAATAAAAGCAATATACAGCAAACCAACAGGCAGCATCAAACTAAATGGAGAGAAACTAAAGTCGATTCCTCTAAAATCAGGAACAAGTCAAGGATGTCCAAACTCTCCATATCTCTTCAATATTGTACTTGAAGTTCTAGCTATAGCAATAACACAGCAAAAGGAGATCAAGGGAATAATAATTGGAAAGGAAGAAGTCAAATTTTCACTATTTGCAGATGATATGGTAGTATATGTAAGTGAACCAAAGAATTCTATCAGGAAACTCCTACAGCTGATAAACACATTCAGCAAAGTGGCAGGATACAAAATTAACTCAAAATATCAGTAGCCCTACTATATATAGATAATAAAGGGGATGAGAAAGAATTCAGAGAAACTTCACCCTTTACAATAGCCACAAACAACACAAAATATCTTTGGGCAACTCTAACCAAACAGGTGAAAGACCTGTATCAAAAGAACTTTGTATCTTTAAAGAAAGAAATTAAAGAAGACACCAGAAAAAGGAAAGAT
>NW_024432337.1:0-2695 GCF_017639785.1 Mesocricetus auratus
CTTTTCAGCAGAGATTTTCTGTGCATTCATGACTTACCTAGTACTCTATCTGCATTTCGGTCTGGCCTCACAATGAGAGGTTCAACTATATCTTCCTGTTATCTGTTGAGATTAATGACATTCAGCTGCTTTGAGTTCTCACATTTCATTCTTTACCTTAGCAAATTTTCATGGCCTCTAGTAATGTCCACCAGATTAGCTAGTGTGCTTCTCCCTCATGAAGAGAGTCCAAAATATTTTTCTTCATTCCCAGAACTTGGTAGTCTATACTGCCTCTTGTCTATACTGACAAACTGCCCATGCCAGCAGAGAACACTGATGGCGAGAGCAACTCTCGAATGCCAGCAGAGAACAATGATTGTTAGCACACCTCTGGAATTCCAGCAAAGAACCCTGATCACTAGCACACCTCTGGAATGCCAGCAGAGAATACTGATCGCAAGCATAGCTCTGGAACTCTGGTTCACTTTCTGAAGCCAACTGCCATTCCAGATGTGTGCTTTGATTTCCAGACGTGTGCACAGGTCTAGGGAAGAAAAGCCTCTTACAGACATTATTGGTTAACCTCTTCCTGAAGCTAGATGCCATTGGAGATCAGGCTCTACTGGTGAAATTCACTTGCCAGCAGAGAACACTGATCGGGAGCCCATCTCCAGAACTGTGATCACTTCTTGAAGTCAACCGTCACTCCAGTTCTTCGCTTGGCCTTCTGGAAGTGTGCACAGGTATGTGGAAGTAAAGATTCATACAATCACTTATCCTCTTCCTGATGACAGTTGCCATGGGAAACATCCTTTAAGGCTCTTTGTCTGAGGTAAATAACATAAGACAGATTTCTCTTTTCAAATTTCTTAGAAACTACCTGCCTAGACCATTGTAGAAGGGCATACAGGCCTCATCTTGGCTTTGGTCTTCTGATAACACATTGTGGTTTCCCAAATAATTGACTACTTTCAGCAACCAAGACCCAAAAGAAGAGGTTTATACCCCAGCCAAAAGCCTGAAATATTTGACAACCAATATAGCCCAGAGGGATTTGCCGCATCAACAACAACTGCCACGGTGTATGCCCAGACTGAGGTTCAGAGACTCAAATGTGGACCAGGAGGCAGGCAGGAAATGCATGAGGATCAGATTCCCTGACTCTGCGTGCACATCCAGACCATAATATTATGCACATCATGAAGTATCTACAGACTATATAGTGTGCAACTTGATTTTCATTGCTTCTTATTTCATCCTTACTTCCTTCTTTTTTCTTTCTTTGTTTCTTTCTGTGTTTATTTGTTATCTTCCCTCATTATTAGGACTGAAGTTTGCGTTCATGGATGAAGTACATGTCAGGCATTGATTCTGCAAACAAAAACATGGCCATTATCAACACAATGTGATGGGAATCTTTCAAATTGTTTTCCAGATTAAGCTTCTGGTTTGTTAGTGCATGTGTAGAATGTAATTGCAAAATGCTGTGTCAGGTTCTCAGGGTCAACATAAGTAGAAGCAAATGATTCCATGCTGAGTTGTAATACTTCTTAAAACCTGTGGATTAAGAAGAGTTTCAAATGTCCATGTATCAATGACTTTTCGTTTATATAACAAAGTTAAATTAAAAAGCTTCATTTATTTTCATTTTTGAACCTTTATCCCCTACTTGCTCAAAAATCTTCTGAATTATTTTAAAATAATATTTTATTTAACTTTTTACATATTCTCCCATTTCCATTTGCTACCTCCTTCCCGTGCCCCTGGCTCCCCCAACTCCCCACTCCACTCAACTCCCCCTCTGTTCCCCAGGGACGGTAAGGCCTTACATGAGGAAATTTTGGAGTCTGTCATATTATCCCAAGATTGCTGAGAATTTAAGCTTGGGAAATAGGTCCAAAAATGTTAGCTCATATATCAGTTGAATGTCTTGATCACACTTTCAGATGCCTTGAAATACAGGAAGAGTCAGAATTTTCACCAACCAGCAGAGGGCATAGGCTGATAAGTTATGTATACTTTTGAGAGAACAAGTAAGACCCACTATTAAGTAATGATTTTTCTGGCATCCCTGGGCCCAGAAGCTGGCAGTTGATCATTGGCCAATGAAGGATGTAACAGCTGGAAAGCAATGTTAAATTTGTGTATTTTTGTAGCCCCAAAGCATGAGCTATAGTGTAATATGACATCACAACTGTACATTGTGACATCACTATTCTGCATTATGAAACACAATTATTCACTGTGACATCACTATAGTGTAATATGACATCACAATTATACACTGTGATATCACTATACTGCACTATAAAACAAAATTATACACTCTGACATCACTATAGTGTACTATAACATCACAATTATACACTGTGACATCACTATACTGCACTATGACAACACAATCACACAGTGTGACATCACTGTAGTACACTATGACAATTATACACTTTGCCATCACTATAATGCATTGAGATCACAATTTTATACTGTGATATCACTATAGTGCACTGTGGCATCATAATTATACACTTTCACATTACAATACTACACTATAACATCACAATTATATACTGTGACATCATTATAGTGCACTATGACATCACAATTATACATTTTGACATCACTATACAGCACTATGAAACAAAATTTTACATTGTGACATCACTATAGAGTATTATGACATTACAATTATACACTGTGACATCACTATAAA
>NW_024432338.1:0-6841 GCF_017639785.1 Mesocricetus auratus
GATTGCTTTTGGCAGGATTGCCATTTTTACCCCACTGATTCTACCTATCCAAGAGCATGGGAGATCGTTCCATTTTCTGAGGGCTTCTATAATTTCTTTCTTTAAAGATTCAAAGTTCTTGTGATACAGGTCTTTCACTTGTTTGGTTAGCATTACCCCAAGGTATTTTATGTTGTTTGTGGCAATTGTAAAGGGTGATGTTTCTCTGATTTCTTTCTCAGCCCTTTTATCATTTGTATATAGTAGGGATACTGATTTTCTTGAGTTGATCTTGTAGCCTGCCACTTTGCTGAAGGTGTTAATCATCTGTAAGAGTTCCCTGGTAGAATTCTTTGGGTCATTTATGTAAACTATCATATCATCTGCAAATATTGAAAGTTTGACCTCTTCCTTCCCAATTTGTATCCTCTTGATCTCCTTTTGTTGTCATATGCCTGCAGCTAGAACTTCAAGTGTAATGTTGAAAAGGTATGGAGAGAGTGGACAGCCTTGTCTTGTTCCTGATTTTAGAGGAATTGCATTGAATTTCTGTCCATTTAGTTTGATGTTGGCTGTTGGTTTGCTGTATATAGCTTTTACTATGTTTAGGTATGTTCCTGTTATCCCAGATATCTCCAAGACCTTTATCATGAAAGCGATGGTGGATTTTATCAATGGCTTTTTCTGCATCTAGTGAGATGATCATGTGATTTTTGTTTTTCACCTTGTTTATATGGTGGATTACATTTTGTTAATTTGCGTGTTCACACTCTGCTGTTTGGTAAGTTTGGACAAAGTTTTGTCTATATTGTTGATTTTCTCAAAGAACCAACTCTTTGTTGCATTGATTCTTTGTATTGTTTTCCTAGTTTCTACTTTATTGATTTCAGCCCTCAGTTTGATAATTTCCTGGCGTCTACTCCTCCTGGGGGAGTTTGTTTATTTTTGTTCTAGAGCTTTCAGCTGTGCTGTTAATTCTCCAGTATAACTATTCTCCAGATTTTTCATGTGGGCCCTTAGTGCTATGATCTTCCCTCGTAGCACTGCTTTCAAAGTGTCCCATAGGTTTGGGTATATTGTGTCTCCATTCTCATTGAATTCTAGGAAGTCTTTAATTTCTTTTTATTTGTAATTTGAACTAGGAATGGTGCAATTGTGCATTATTCAATTTCCATGAGTTTGCAGGGTTTCTGCAATTTGTGTTGTTGTTGAATTCTAATTTTAACACATTGTGGTCTGATGAGATGCATGGAATTATTCCAATTTTTTGTACCTGCTGAGGTTTGACATGTTGCCAAGTATGTGATTGATTTTTGACAAGGTTCCATGTGATGCTGAGAAGAAGGTATATCCTTTTTATGTGGATGGAATGTTCTATAGAAGTCTGTTAATCCCAATTGTGTCATAACTTCTATTAGCCCCTTCACTTCTTTGTTAAGTTTCTGTCTGGTATTTCTGTCTAGTGGTGAGAGTGTGGTGTTGAAGCCTTCCACTATAAGTGTGTGGGGATTTATGTGATTTGAATTCATGGGGCTGGGGCATGTGGACAAGACTCTTGATGACTTCACAGAGTGTTCCAAACAGAGTTGGGGGTGAGGACAGTGGGAAGGGAGGTCACGGGAGCTCCAATGCCAGTGGTTCTTTTATGAACATGGATGCCTTTTTATTTGGGGAATAGATGTTCAGAATTGAAACATCATCTTGGTGAATTTCTCCTGTGATGAGTATGTAATGACCTCCTTCATCTCTTTTGATTGATTTTATTTTAAAGTCTAATTTTTTAGATATTAGGTTTGCTAACCCCGCTTGTTTGTTGTGTCCATTTGACTGAAAAATCTTTTCCCAACCTTTAACTCTGAGGTAATGTCTGTCTTTGAGGGTGAGGTGTGTTTCTTGTATGCAGCAGAAGCTTGGGTTCTGTCCTCGAATCCATTCTGTTAGCCTGTGTCTCTTTATGTTGAGTTAAGGCCATTAATATTGAGTGATATTAATGACCACTGATTGCTCATTTTTCCTTGATTTGGAATGGTTGTTGTTGGTGGATTTATGTGTGGAATTCCACCCTTTTTTCTTTTGGCTGTTGGTAAAGTGGTATTATCTAATGCCTATGTTTTTCTGGTTGTAGTTAACTTCCTTGGATTGGAGGATTTTTTTTCCAGAACTTTTTGTAGGGCTGGGTTAGTGTATATGTATTGCTTGAATCTAGTTTTGTCATGGAATATCTCATTTTCTTCATCTATATTGATTGAGATATTTGCCTGGTATAGTAGTCTGAGCTGGCATCCATGGTCTCTTAGTGTTGGTAGAATTCTACCCAGGACCTTCTGGCTTTCAGTGTTTCCATGGAGAAGACAGGTGTAATTCTGATAGGTTAGCCTTTTTATGTTACTTGGCCTTTTTCCCTAGCTCCTCTTAATATTTTTTCTTTATTCTGTATACTTGGGGTCTTGATTGTTTTGTGGCAATGGGACCTTTTTTGTAGTCCACTCTATTTGGTGTTCTGTAAGCTTCTTGTACCTTCATTGGCATGTCTTTCTTTAGGTTGGGAAAGTTTTCTTCTATGATTTTGTTAAATATGTTTTCTGCCCTTTGAGGTGGTTTTCTTCACCTTCTTCTATACCTATTATTCTTAGGTTTGGTCTTTTCATGGTTTCCCATATTTCCTGGATGTTTTGTGTTAGGTATTTTTTGGGCTTAAGATTATCTTTGGTTGATGAATCCATTTCTCCTAGTGTATCTTCAACACCTGAGATTCTCTCATCCATCTCTTGTATTCTGATGTTTATGTTTGTATCTGTAGTACTTTACTGTTTGCCCAGCTTTTCAATTTCCAGCCTTCCTTCAGATTGTTTTTTTTAATTGTGTTTATTTCAGTTTTCAACCCTTGCACTGTTTTAATTATTTCTTGCAATTTTTGGTTCATCTTTTTGTCCATTTGTTGCATTTTTTGAATTTGTTTTTCTGTTGCTGTGTGTGTTTTTGTATTGTCTCTTTCCCATCTCTTCTAGTGGGTGCTGAAAGAGACCCTTTATTGGTCTGGTGGTTAGGGGACCAGAGTTCCCTTTCAGTGCATGCAAGCAATTCCAATACTCTGGTAGTTCTCCTATTGCTGGTTCTAGTCCTGGTCCCATGGGTGGAGAAGAAGCCCAGGAATCTATGTTGCATAGTCTTCCACTTGGTCCCCTGGTCCTGTTGGTGGAAGAGAAGCCCTGGGATATGGGGTGCTTGGCTCCTGCTGGGATTGGAGGCTCTGTGGCAGTCAATAGGCAGTCCCAGGCACTGGAAGGAAGACCCAGATGCTGGGCCTTGTTTACCTGGACCTGCTGGTCCCTGGTCTTATTGGTGGAAGAGAAGAACTGCGATCTAAGGTGCTTGGCTCCTGCTGGGATCGGAGGTTCTGTGGGAGTCCCCAGGCACTGGAAGGCAGGCCCAGATGTGGAGCCTTGTTTACCTGAACCCCTTGGTCTCCTGGTCTCATTGGTAGAAGAGAAGACCTGGTATCTGTGGTGTGTGGCTCCCTCAGGGATGGGAAGCTCTGTGGCAGTTGCCAGGAAATTCCCAGGCATTGGAATGCAGGCCTGGATGCAGGGCCTGGTTTACCTTCTCCTAATAGTCCCACTGGTCCCCTGGATCTGCTGGTCCCCTGGACTTCTTGGTGGAAGAGAAGACCTGGGATCTGGGGTGCTTGGCTCCCACCATGATGGAAGGTTCTGTGGGAGTCCCCAGGCACTGGAAGGCAGGTCCAGATGCTGAGCTTTGTTTACCTGGACCTTCTGGTCCCCAGGTCTCATTGGTGGAAGAGAAGACCTGGTTAGAGTTAATTTTAACTGGGGAAATGCCTCTCCTATGTAGGTCTGCAGACATGTCTGGAGGACATTTATTTTCATTGATGATTGATGTTTGAGAGTCCAGATAACTAAGGTGCTGCCAAGCCCAGGCAGTTGAACAAGCCATCAAGATAACTCTAGTAAGAAGCATTCTTCCATGGTCTCTGTTTCAGTTCCTGTCTCCTGGTTTCTGCCCTAACCCTGAAAAGTTGTCAGTTATATTTACCATTACTTTATGGAAAAGATTAAAGATATTTTAGTCAGAAATGTGGACAGATAATGAGTTTTTAAACATCAGCCATATATAAGTATTACTTAGTTACAATGTTGCAAATTTTGTCAGATTTATTAATTTGGAAATTGAGGTTTATTTTATTTCTTATTCCTAATAAAAATTCATCATTAATCATTAGTTATAAATATTGCATTTGAGAATTTTACTTCAAATTGGTTCAGGAGGAAATTCTACAAAGCCAGGATACACAAATGAGAATATGCTGTTTTCACCTTTAAATTCAACATATGTTTGTCACAAATGTTTCTTGATTTTAGCTTTTTCATGTTTAATTATGCTGTTTTCTAGAAGATCCCCTGATACTGCAAATTACTCATTGCCAAAACTCTGCAGAATTTTAAGTCTGTTGCTTGTATAATACAGGAGAATACATCATACCATCTTTACTAAATGTTTTACTATGTTTATCTATTTGAGATAAATTATTCCCCTAATTTGTAACTGGTTCAATAATTTTGGAATGTTCATGCATGCCTTATAATGACTTTTTCCTTGGGTAGTAACAATGCCCTTAAGCAGTGCCATTATGTTTTATGCTGTTAGAGCAGGGAAGTTCTCTCAGAAGCAGCATAGACTTGTCCTCCATGAATATATTTTGTAGATTTTATATTTCAGCTGTGTTCATCCTGTCTAACCAGAGTCACACAAGATATGTCTGTTTCCAGTATTGCAGGTAAAACCATCAGGATCATTGTTTATAGTTCCATCCAATTACCTGCAAATTTCTAGCTACTTATGCATGAAATTTTCATACTTATTGTCTCTAAATCAGTATTCACTTTAAAGGCCATCCAGAATAGATGTCAACATATGGAGTAAAACAATTAGTTTTAGGATTTAATGATCACGTTTTCTACAGTTGCTTATAACATATTTTGCTGTTCTCCTTTGTAGTTAGTAGAATTAAACAAAACATCTCACTCCAATAAGTGTGTCTGGATTTCAAAATACACTGAGTACATAGAGAATATATATAAAGTTCAGAAAGTGACACCATACTCTCCTTTGTATAAGACAATTTCAGTTGCTTTATTTCTTTGTTAGTCAAAGCAGAATAGTTATTTGTAGAGCATACAATATTAAAATGATTTCTTATAGCTCTGATACAGTGAGAGATGTTGTCAAGAATCCATGACTAGATAGATGATCTAGTGGATAATGTGCTAGCTGTGCATATGTGAGAATGGAAGTTTGGATGCCCAGAATACACATGAGGCCTGATGGTCTATAATCCTGGGGAGATTATGGTTGGATTTGAAGTGAAGACAGAGAATCTCCGAATTTTAATTGAGAGCTGGACTAGGGTGTGCAATTATGGACCAGAGACCCCACCAAAAACTAAGGTTGAAGCTGAGGGTCAACCCCCAAATCTGTATTCCAATCACCACAACAGCACACTGGTATGCATGCACCTGCAGTCATACACATACAAGTACAGTGCACATAGCAGGCAGTGCACCTATATCTACAAGTATTAGTTTTCAGATCTTTAATCCTGTTCAGTAATATGTTTTGGGTGAGTCGCCTGCTGGGAAAATTGTGAGTAAGATGGCAAAGTTAAAACTCTGCCAGACTTTGCTGAAGATCACTTCAGAATGGCTTCATAGATTTGCTTCTGTGTAGCAGCTTAGTATCCCACTGCACCACACCCCAGTGAGTTCCACAACTGTGGTGAAACCCAAGGTAGGAAATCATAGTGGTTGGTGCAGAGCTCACCAACTAGAAGCCCTGACAGTTGGAGCTCTAATTGTAGTTCAGATGGAATAAAGCTGAGAAGTCAATGTTGTTCTCCAGTGCCCTAGAAAGACTCAGCATTATACATAAAAGCCTGTTGAGTATAAAAGTAGTCATGCAAGAGTTTCATCACATATTGTGGACAGACAATCCAAAAGCAGCTTCAAAGAACCAATCATGTGGTAACTTCTGAGATTGTTGGCAGCTTGATGTTTAGAGATAGAATGTATTTCATGTTCTACCAAACCAACTTCTTGCGAGAGAGCTTGAGCCTCAATGAAATGCCTAAAAAGTTTCTTGACAAAAAAGGGGCCATGGTGCTTTAGGGGTATGGGAAGAAGAATGAAACAGGAGCACTAAGTGCTTTGAGCGCATAACCACAGAGCCATCAGTTACCTCAATGATCAGAACAAGGTGCATGGAAGAACCTCCATCTCCCCTATTTGTGTGTGTGTGTGTGTGTGTGTGTGTGTGTGTTACATGTTTTGCATAAGTCTGTGTGAAGTCATGAAGTCAACAGGTGTCGCGTATCATTCCCTAACATATCTCACTGAATACAGAGTTGTTCTTGCAGCCAACAATACAAATGATACCCTCTCTCTTCCATCCACAGTGCTGAGGTTACAAGTGCATGTGTCCAGGGCCTGGAGAGATGGCTCAG
The DNA here is from genome assembly GCF_017639785.1 of Mesocricetus auratus. Classification (NCBI taxonomy): domain Eukaryota; kingdom Metazoa; phylum Chordata; class Mammalia; order Rodentia; family Cricetidae; genus Mesocricetus; species Mesocricetus auratus. Next base: position 6,497 of record NW_024432338.1, read on the forward strand.
TGCTTAAGAGCACTGACTTCTCTTCCATAGGATCTGGGCTCAATTCCCAGCACCCATGTGGCAGTTAGCAACTGTCTGTAACTACAAGTCTGACACCCTCACACAGACATACATGTCCAAAAAACATCAACACAAATAAAATAAAAACTTTCACTCATATCTGAAATAAAAACAAAGAAACTAACAAACAAAAAACAAGTGCATTTGTCCATGCCCAGATTTTTATGTGGATGCTGAGGATTCATACTCAGGTTGTTGTGTGTGAGCAACAAGCACTCCTATTGACTGAGCCATCTCCCAAGCTACTGATTGTTTTTATTTTTACTTTTAAATAGAATTATAAGT
>NW_024432339.1:0-15093 GCF_017639785.1 Mesocricetus auratus
AAGTTGGACAGACATAAGGTAATGTAAAAGGAAGTAGAAAGTGTCTTCCCTTGGGACATGAGGATCTCTCTGGCCCTTGTTGCAATTTCTGGGGGCTTGGGACCCTACTGTGGGGCATTGAGACAGGAGGTGGGGTCTAGGATTGCTGAGCATGAAGGTGTTTTAGTGAATAGTGGGTGGTTTCTTCCACGAGGTCGCTTTGTCTTCTCTGGCCTCTGGCAAAAGGGAAGTGGTCTTTTGAAATTGTAGACCAGGAAAGAGAGTCAGGGATTAGGGTTAAGCTTAAAATGGTTAGGTGTTAGATGGACAGTGTCTTACCTGGGGTTCCTATGATGTCTCCAGCCTCTAATATAGTTGCTGTGGTTCTGTGTGCCCTACTATAGAGCACAGAGTAGTGGATTCAGTCTGATGTTCTTGTGTGGGATATAAGAATATTTTTATATTCCTTAGCCAGAAATATTAGTAAGTTATCATTGCTATTATTAGAAGAGCTTTGGGAAAACTATATGGACCTTAATCTCACTTTAATACAATTGAATACATTCCTCTCATACCCAGAAAATGTTTTCTTCTCCTTTTTTATTGATTCTGAATAATAATTGAATTTTGTTGAAAACATTAGAACACTGCACTTATATTTTAAGGCACAGTGATTCAAAGTACTTCTGAAATCACATAAGGTATGAAAAATCTAAAAAAATATTTAATTTATGATCACCTAAGAAACAGATTTTAACAAACCAATGAAGAAAGAAAAAGATAAATGTTCTTATCCAAAAATGTTTGCTGGTTTTTTGAGACAGGTTCTCACTCTGAAGACTATAATCCAGTATTTCTCTGCAGCTGTTGTTTTTTTCCCACTAGTTTTTAAAATGTTAAATTTAATGTGGTATTGTGTAATGCATCTGTGGTGATTTTATTATCTCTTTCTGCTTATTAAGCTTATATTTTAAAGTGCAATTACATCTTTCTATAACTGCTTGCTCTGGAAGATTGTGCGGTGCATCTTAAATATGCTTTACATTGTAACATGCTAAAAACTGGTTCATTTTACTCAAGACATTTGCTGGAGAATTGTTAACTATACTTTCTACACATATATCTCCATGATGGTCATAAATTCTAAGAAATGTGTAATTATAGAAGGTTTGGTGACGTTTACAAAACAGATTTCCTAGAAAGACGGTATGTCTGTGCATTGATTAGGACTAGAGCGCCATGGAGAGTTTTGTGTATTTCTGGTACGTAAGTTAGTTTCCTTTATCTTGGGATAGCTTTACCCCCCTGAATAGCCATTCCTTATCTACATCTCTGTCTTAATTAAGCTATTATCATTAATGGCAACCTTTTGGAATCTATTAAGAATATTACAGGGAAGTAGTTGTCCCTCTGGCATCATCAGGTAGACAGGCCAGCTTCTCGGCCTGTGTTCCAGAGCCTACAGATCGCCTGGGAACTGCACAGAGCTCCAAATCCCGGTGGGAGCATCAGGTAAACAGGCCAGCTTCCCGGCCTGTGTTCCAGAGCCTGCAGATCGCCTGGGAACTGCACAGAGCTCCCAATCCCGGCGGGAGCCAAGCACCCCAGACTCCAGATCTTCTCTCCCACCAACGAGTTCAGGAAACTAGAGAAGGCTGGGCGCACAGGGAAGTAGCTGTCCCTCTGGCATCATCAGGTAAACAGGCCAGCTTCCTGGCCTGTGTTCCAGAGCCTGCAGATCGCCTGGGAACTGCACAGAGCTCCCAATCCCGGCGGGAGCCAAGCACCCCAGACTCCAGATCTTCTCTCCCACCAACGAGTTCAGGAAACTAGAGAAGGCTGGGCGCACAGGGAAGTAGCTGTCCCTCTGGCATCATCAGGTAAACAGGCCAGCTTCCTGGCCTGTGTTCCAGAGCCTGCAGATCGCCTGGGAACTGCACAGAGCTCCCAATCCCGGCAGGAGCATCAGGTAAACAGGCCAGCTTCCCAGCCTGTGTTCCAGAGCCTGCAGATCACCTGGGAATTGCACAGAGCTCCCAATCCCGGCGGGAGCATCAGGTAAACAGGCCAGCTTCCCGGCCTGTGTTCCAGAGCCTGCAGATCACCTGGGAATTGCACAGAGCTCCCAATCCCGGCGGGAGCCAAGCACCCCAGACTCCAGATCTTCTCTCCCACCAACGATTCCAGGAAAGGAGAGGAGGCTGGGAGTACAGGGAAGTAGCTGTCCCTCTGGCATCATCAGGTAAACAGGCCAGCTTCCCGGCCTGTGTTCCAGAGCCTGCAGATCACCTGGGAACTGCACAGAGCTCCCAATCCTGGCAGGAGCATCAGGTCAACAGGCCAGCTTCCCGGCCTGTGTTCCAGAGCCTGCAGATCGCCTGGGAACTGCACAGAGCTCCCAATCCCGGCGGGAGCCAAGCACCCCAGACTCCAGATCTTCTCTCCCACCAATGATTCCAGGAAAGGAGAGCAGGCTGGGAGTACAGGGAAGTAGCTGTCCCACTGGCATCATCAGTTAAACAGGCCAGCTTCCCGGCCTGTGTTCCAGAGCCTGCAGATTGCCTGGGAACTGCACAGAGCTCCCAATCCCGGCGGGAGCATCAGGTAAACAGGCCAGCTTCCCGGCCTGTGTTCCAGAGCCTGCAGATCGCCTGGGAACTGCACAGAGCTCCCAATCCCGGCGGGAGCCAAGCACCCCAGACTCCAGATCTTCTCTCCCATCAAAGAGACCAGGAAACTACAGGAGCCAGGGAGACCAGGGGAGCAGCAGTTCCGGATCAGGTACAACAGGACCCAGCATAGGGTCCAGGGGACCAGGTAGGAGGCTAAGCGCCCCAGATTCCTGTTCTTCTTCTCTACCCACGGACCAGCATTTGGACAAGGCCTAGAAGAACCACCAGATTACTGGACTTACTAGCACCCACCAAAAGGGAACTCTGGTCCCCAGACCAGGAAGGGGCTCTTTCTGCACCCACTAGAAGAAGAGATGGGAAAGAGACAATACAAAAACACAGTCAGCAACAGAAAAACAAATATGACACCGCCAGATTCTAGAGACTCCACACCAGCAAGACCCCAATATTCCAACGCGAATGAAGCAGAAGAGAACTACCTTAAAAGCACTTTCATGAAAATGATAGAGGCCCTAAAAGAGGATATTGGAAAATCCCTCAAAGAAATGGAAGAAAAACCAAACCAAAAAATGCAAGAAATGGACGAAAAAACAAACCAAAAAATGCAAGAATTGGAAGAAAAAACAAACCAAAAAAGGCACGAAATGGAAGAAGAAATGAAGCAAAAAATGCAAGAAATGGAAGAAAAAGCAAAGCAAAAAATGCAAGAATTAGAAGAAGAAACATACCAAATGAGGCAGGAAATGGAAGAAGAAACAAAGCAAAAAATGCAAGAAATGGTAGAAAAAACAAAGCAAAAAATGAAAAAAATGGAGGAGGAAACAAACCAAAAATGGCAGGAAATGGAAGAAGAAACAAAGCACAAAATCCAAGAAATGGAACAAAAAGCAAACCAAAAAATGCAAGAAATGGAAGAAAGAACAAACGAAAAAATTTATAAAAGGCAACAAACGGACGAACAGATAAACAGAAAATTGCAAGAAGCAATGCAAACGCTGCAAGGGTTGAAAACTGAAATAGAGACACTAAAAAAAACACAATCTGAAGAAAGGCAGAAAATAGAAAAGCTGGACAAACAGTCAGGCACTACCAATACAAGCATTACCAACAGAATAGAAGAGATGGAAGAGAGAATCTCAAGTGTTGAAGATACATTAGGAGAAATGGATTTATCAACTAAAGAAAACCTTAAATCCAACAAATCCTTAACACAAAACATCCAGGAATTATGGGACACCATGAAAAGACCAAACCTAAGAATAATAGGTATAGAAGAAGGAGAAGAAATCCAGCTCAAAGGGGCAGAAGGCATATTCAACAAAATCATAGAAGAAAACTTTCCCAACCTTAAGAAAGACATGCCAATGAAGGTACAAGAAGCATACAGAACACCAAATAGAGTGGACCACAAAAAAAAATCCCCTCGCCACATAATAATCAAGACCCCAAACATACAGAATAAAGAAAGAATATTAAGAGCAGCTAAGGAAAAAGGTCAAGTAACATATAAAGGCAGACCTATCAGAATTACACCTGATTTCTCCATGGAAACTCTGAAAGCCAGAAGGTCCTGGATAGATATTCTACCTACACTAAGAGACCATGGATGCCAGCCCAGACTACTATACCCGGAAAAGCTCTCAATCACTATAGACAGAGAAAACAAGATATTCCATGACAAAACTAGATTCAACCAATATGTGTCCACTAACCCAGCCCTACAGAAAATTTTGGAAGGAAAACTCCAACCCAAGGAAGCTGATTACAACCAGAAAAACATAAGCATTAGAGAATCCCTCTCTACCAACAGCCAAAAGAACAAAGGGGTGAAATTCCACCCATAATTCCACCAACAACAACCATCGCAAATCGAAGAAGGATGAGCAATCAATGGTCATTAATATCCCTCAATATTAACGGCCTTAACTCACCCATAAAAAGACACAGACTAGCAGAATGGATTCGAAGACAGAACCCTTCTTCTGCTGTATACAAGAAACACACCTCACCCTCAAAGACAGACATTACTTGAGAGTTAAAGGTTGGGAAAAAATTTTTCAATCAAATGGACCCAAGAAACATGCAGGGGTAGCAATCCTAATATCTAACAAAATGGACTTTAAAATAAAATCAATCAAAAGAGATGAAGGAGGTCATTACATACTCATTACAGGTGAAACCCACCAAGATGAAGTGTCTATCCTGAACATCTATGCCCCCAATACAAAGGCATCCACATTCCTTAAAGAAACATTATTAGAACTTAAATCTCATCTAAAGCCCCACACAGTTATAGTGGGAGATTTCAACACACCACTCTCACCACTAGACAAGAATACCAGACAGAAACTCAACAAAGAAGCAAAGGGTCTAATAGAAGTAATGACCCAACTGGGATTAACAGATATCTATAGAACATTTCATCCACATAAAAAAGAATATACCTTCTTCTCACCACCACATGGAACCTTCTCAAAAATCGACCACATACTTGGCAACATATCAAACCTCAGCAACTACAAAAAAATTGGAATAACTCCATGCATCTTATCAGACCACCATGCCTTAAAATTAGAATTCAACAACAACACAAATTGCAGAAAACCTACAAACTCATGGAAATTGAATAATGCTCAACTGCACCATCCCTGGGTCAAAGAGGAAATAAAAAAAGAAATTAAAGACTTCCTCGAATTCAATGAGAATGAAGACACAACATACCCAAACCTATGGGACACTTTGAAAGCAGTGCTACGGGGAAGTTCATAGCACTAAGTGCTCACATGAAGAAACAGGAAAACAGTTATACCAGAGAATTAACATCACAGCTAAAAGCTCTAGAACACAAAGAAGCAAACTCCCCCAGGAGGAGTAGACGCCAGGAAATAATCAAATTGAGGGCTGAAATCAACAAAGTAGAAACCAGGAAAACAATACAAAGAATCAATGCAACGAAGAGTTGGTTCTTTGAGAAAATCAACAAGATAGACAAACCTTTGTCCAACCTTACCAAACAGCAGAGAGTGAACACGCAAATTAACAAAATCAGAAATGAAAAGGGGGACATAACAACAGACTCTGAGGAAATCCAGATAATCATTAGGACATACTTTGAAAACCTGTACTCCACAAAATTCGAAAATTTAAAGGAAATGGATGACTTCCTGGACAGCTATCATTTGCCAAAACTAAATCAAGAACAGATAAGCAATTTAAATAGACCTATAACCCCTATGGAAATAGAAGCTGTCATCAAAAGTCTCCCAACCAAAAAAAGTCCAGGTCCAGATGGCCTCAGTGCAGAATTCTACCACAAATTCAAAGAACAGCTTATACCAATTCTTCTCAAAGTGTTCCACACAATAGAAGCAGAAGGGTTTTGCCAAACTCTTTCTATGAGGCTCCAATAACCTTTATCCCCAAGCCACACAAAGATACAACCAAGAAAGAGAACTTCAGACCAATATCCCTCATGAACATTGATGCAAAAATACTCAATAAAATACTGGCAAATCGGATCCAAGAACACATCAAAACAATCATTCACCAGGATCAAGTAGGTTTCATCCCAGGTATGCAGGGATGGTTCAACATACGAAAATCCATCAACGTAATCCACCATATAAACAAGCTGAAAAACAAAAATCACATGATCATCTCACTAGATGCTGAAAAAGCCTTTGACAAAATCCAACACCCCTTCATGATAAAGGTCTTGGAGAGATCCGGAATAACAGGGACATACTTAAACATAATAAAAGCCATATACAGTAAACCAACAGCCAACATCAAACTAAATGGACAGAAACTCAACGCAATTCCTCTAAAATCAGGAACAAAACAAGGCTGTCCACTCTCTCCATACCTTTTCAACATGGTACTTGAAGTTCTAGCTATAGCCATACGACAACAAAGGGGGATCAAGGGGATACAAAATTGGGAAGGAAGAAGTCAAACTTTCACTGTTTGCAGACGATATGATAGTTTACATCAATGACCCAAAGAACTCTACCAGGGAACTCTTACAGCTGATTAACACCTTCAGCAAAGTGGCAGGTTACAAGATCAACTCAAGAAAGTCAGTAGCCCTACTATATACAGATGATAAAAGGGCTGAAAGAGAAATCAGAGAAACATCACCCTTTACAATTGCCACAAACAACATAAAATAACTTGGGGTAACGCTAACCAAACAAGTGAAAGACCTGTATCGTAAGAACTTTGAATCTTTAAAGAAAGAAATTAAAGAAGCCCTCAGAAAATGGAAAGATCTCCCAAGTTCTTGGATAGGTAGGATCAATGTAGTAAATATGGCAATCCTGCCAAAAGCAATCTACAGATTCAATGCTATCCCCATTAAAATCCCAGCACAATTCTTCACAGACCTTGAAAGAACAATAATCAATTTTGTATGGAAAAACAAAAGACCCAGGATAGCCAAAACAACCCTGTTCAACAAGGCAACGTCCGGAGGCATCACTATCCCTGACCTCAAGCTCTATTATAGAGCTATAGTCCTGAAAACAGCTTGGTATTGGCACAAAAATAGACAGGCAGACCAATGGAATCGAATTGAAAATCCGGGTATTAACCCATACACGTACGAACATCTAATCTTTGACAAAGAAGCTAAAAATATACAATGGAATAAAGAAAGCATCTTCAACAAATGGTGCTGGCATAATTGGAGACTGGCATGTAGAAAAATGCCGATCGATCCATGTTTATCGCCATGCACAAAACTTAAGTCCAAATGGATCAAAGACCTCAAAATAAATCCAGCCACACTGAACCTCTTAGAAGAGAAAGTGGGTGGTGCCCTTGAACGAATTGGTACAGGAGACAGCTTCCTGAACATAACACCAATAGCACAGACAGTGAGATCAACAATTAATAAATGGGACCTACTGAAACTGAGAAGCTTCTGTTAGGCAAAGGACACAGTCAGCAAGACAAAAAGGCAGCCCACAGAATGGGAAAAAATATTCACTAATCCCACATCTGACAGAGGGTTGATCTCCAAAATTTACAAAGAACTCAAGAAGCAAGTCTCCAAAACAGCAAAGGGCCCAATTAAGAAGTGGGCTGTCAGAATGGCTAAAATCAAAAACACCAATGACAATTTATGCTGGAGAGGATGTGGTGAAAGGGGGACACTCCTCCATTGCTGGTGGGAGTGCCAACTGGTTCAGCCACTTTGGAAATCAGTATGGAGATTCCTCAGAAAAATGGGAATAAACCTACCACAAGACCCAGCAACTGCACTCTTAGGCATATATCCAAAAGATGCCCATTCATATAACAAAGATGTCTGTTCCACTATGTTCATAGCAGCTTTATTTGTAATAGCCAGAACTTGGAAGCAACCTAGATGTCCCTCACCCGAAGAATGGATAGAGAAAATGTGGTACATCTACACAATGGAGTACTATTCAGCAGAAAAAAATAATGGAATCATGAGATTCGCAGGCAAATGGATGACACTAGAAGAAACCATCCTGAGTGAGGTAACCCAGTCACAAAAAGAGAAACATGGCATGTACTCTTTCATATATGGATTTTAGACATAGATCTGGAGAGTGCCAGCCTACAATCCTATTGCCAGAGAGTCTGGGAAACAGAAATTTCATTTACTGGCTGGTTAAGTACTGAGCTGAACTCAAGAAAGCCAGTATCAGAGAGGGAGGACTGATGATCAAAGGGATTAAGACTGGGCTGGTTGAACCCCCAGAAACAGCTGACCAGACAATGGTTAACTCTTGAATCCCAGGCATCAGCCTAGGAATCCAGCATGGGACTGATCAAGAGCCCCTGAATCTGGGTGTCAGTGAGGAGGCCTAGGTAATCTATTGAGCCTTGGACAGCAGATCAGTACCCATCCCAAGTATACACACGGTCTCTGGACTCCCATAGAACAATGTGAGGTGCACTCTCACCCTGAAATCTTGGGGAAGGGTATAGGCCCTGCCCTATATGAAATGACAGACTATGGACACCCCCATGGAGGGCCTCACCCTCCCTGGGGGAACGAGGTGATAACGGGGGGGGGATGGGGGGAGGGCACGTGAGGAGGGGAGGGAAAGGGAGAGGGACCTCGTACTGACTTGTGAAGCAACCTTGTTTCTTATCTAAATTTAAAATGGAAAATAAAAAAAATATTAATACAAAAAAGAATATTACAGGCTTCCACACATACAAAAGAGAAGAACATCATCAGATAACATATGAGGTCTATAAAAACAACTTCATTTTTATCCATCAATGTATTTTACACTTACCTTGATTTGGTAATTTATTTTTTCCTCAAATCTATAAAGCTTCATGAAACTATTTTTCATTGGGACATGGAATTTGGAATAGCATAAATGTGTATTCATGGGCCATGGTCACATAAAATGGTTCCTGAAAAAATTCTTTTATATAAGATGAGAGCAGTTATTTTTGCATCATCATCACATTGAAGTATCATGTTTTGCTCGCGTGCTTTTACTCAACCATGTCGCCTATCTGCATATCCCTGAAGTAGGTAGACACTAGTACATATAGGTTAATATGGGATTTCTCTCAGCTATGTTACGTTCAAATCTAGTGCAGATAGTTCCTCCGTATTGCTGTGGAAGTCACAATCTTCATCATAGTTACAAAAAGTGTTCCACCTTTAACAGTGAAGTGGCATTTCCTTTTTGTGTAGGTGCCCCTAGTAACCTCTTTAGGTTTCTTACAACCTAACCCAATTATCTACCACCATAACGCACTTGCGAAATAATCTTTCTTTAATCAGTATGCTAACTTCATGGAGGTTTCTTATTTACCTATTACTGTGTATATAGAATGATAGGAGGTAATTATTTCCCAGGAGTGAAAAATTTTAGATGTCACAAACAAGTCTCTACCCTTCAACGAAGTCTACCAGTGTTTTTAAACATGAGAATTTTTCACATACTGACTCCTAAAGCCCTTAACATCACCCTCCCATTCAAAAGTGAGGACTCTCTTTCTTTAAGGATTATTGTCTCTATCCTATTTCCCCAAAACAGATTTGAATAAAGCTATCTCCTCAACCACTGACTCTATCCAGATATGATTTAGGAGAGGCAGCAGATAGTAGTACCTCCAGTCCCTGAAGCATATCTGCTTTGCCTTTTTGGAGAGTTATCCAACGTCTAGCTTCCGTCTGAGTTATGTTTCCAAATTCCCACATCAACAAACTAAGAAACCATGAAAATCATCTTGACATTGTCAATATAAGCACCATTAAAGTGGCCAAGGCAAAAGTATTGTGAGAGCCAAAGTTATGTTTTAAGTTTTAATCTTTGTCCCTAAGATATCCATAAAACATAAATATCTCTAATGTATAAACCCCTTGCCCAAGGACTGATATGTTCAAGATGCTTGAAGCTGTTGTTCAAAAAAGATAATAAGCTACATTTCTACTCCCCAAAACAGGTTTGGTTGACCAAGCTGTACTGGATGTGCTTGATCATATGTAGGTGGGAGGTTTGAAGACAAGAAATACATTGAGATATATGCTTGCCTTTGATTAGACCTGGTGATAAATATCTAGACTTGTGGGTCTGCCTTTGCAAGCCTCTGGAAGATGTGACCCACTGTCACAATTTTATGGGAACTCCAGAATATACCAGAGCAGAGTGCATCATCCTTGCAAGCATTTACATAAAACTTGCTTCAAATTTGTCTCAAAATCTGTGGTAGTGGCCCTATTCTTGACTGGTAGGATTAATATTTTATGGAGAACCTATACAGGTTAAGAGCAAGCACCTGAATTCTGAAGTTTGATTTTTCTCTCCACGTCTCCAGATGGAGGATATACCTCAGGAAGCATATATCTTCAGATGTTTCAAGACTCTGAGGTTGACTTCAGTTTTATGGACTCTCAGTGAATGCCACACTGAGGAAAGCAACAATCATCAACAGGGGCTTCCCAGTGAATCATAGTCTGCTTTTGTTTTGTGGGACCCGAAAGTTGGATTGGGATACTTAAAAGTTGGATGTTGAGAGGATTAGACCAGACCCCAACATTTTCCCATTCACATCAAATAGCAAGATATCATCTTGTTCTTATTGATTGGAAAGTTTTTTCTGTCTGTTTCATGAATAATTTTTTTCTGTTTTGTTTGTCTAGAGGGGTCTGTGCTTTATGGTGATTCTGTAAGTTTTGTTTAGAACATGGAGTTGAGCAAGAAATTAGCCAAGATCTGTTGAAAGCATGAATATATGGTGGCCACCACATATATTTTCTCTGATTGCCCTTCTTTGATTGTGTAATCTTACTTTGTTCTGTGTTTCTTCATTATACTTTTGAATATTTAAAAATTTCCTCTATGTCCTGTAGGATTAGTAATATTACTACACAAATATCCATCATGAACCTTATTTTTCAATTTTACATTTTAAGTTCATTTAAGCAAAAACTTTTCATATATTTTTAATTAATTTTTATTTAAATTAAAAACAATCTCATTTAACATTCCAATATTACTACCCTCCCCTTCAGTCCTCCCATTGCCCCCAGCTTCTCCTGGGTAGAAAGGACTTTACCCGTTCATCCAGGTTTAAAATTGCTCAAGACATATTACTTACGAAAAAAATACTATAAAGACATGCTTTAGGTGATTGCATGCTCATTGGAATACTGACATCAAATGCAATTTTCACACAATTAGTAAAGTACTATGTGAGATCTTTTCAAAATGTAAGTGCACTACTGACAGAGTTCTAGTAAGGGCAGAGGCATTTCTCAAAGTGTATCATGTGCACAGCATGACTAAGCCAATTAACTACATATTACCCTGGAAACACAGGGTTTGACACAGAGCAGGAAAAGCTCTAACATAGTAGTATTGACTCGCTAAGAGCAATACTTGTGGAGTGTTCCACAAATGGTGAGAACAATGCCTGCCAAGTGGCACAGGATTTGATAAAATGTGGTTAGAGTGCTTGGAACAGGGTGTGAACAATGCTAACATATTTTGCACACTGTAAGAGACAGGTTTCACAATAAGTTTGGCATAAAATAGAAACATTTCTGCAGGACACTTCAGTGTTTGAAATGGTCTTTTCATTTGAGGTACACTTGTGAATGTTGTTGCTTAGAGTTCCAGACATGTGCCCATGATGCCCAATGCCCTCCATCTTCTTCCCATCATCAGGTTCATTCAAACATCTAGGGCTGACAGAAAGATAAGAAAACACAAATGTCATTGAGTCCTCAGTGATCTGTCATCACCAATTGCTCCTGCCCTGTAAATTGTGTGGACTCCCCTGCTATAAAAGTTCAAATCAATTCCATCTACAAGTGAATCCTGTTCTCAGGTAACAGTGACTACCACCCCTCGCATAGAAGGAGAGAAACATATGGCCTACATATTGATATGTAACCTGGAGTTTGAAAAAACCCTGTACTATGGGTAGATGAGATTGTCCCAAATCAGAACAGGTTAGAGAATGCATGTGAAATTTCTCTAGGCTTCGTTGTTGAAACTCAAAGGATTAGAGCAGGCAAATGATGTAGGGAACCAAAGAACCAGATGACATCCCAGTCTCAGGGGAGAAAGACAAATTTTTAGACACATACTTTGTGGGGAGAGGAGTGTGTCAGTTGGTGCCTTACATGTTTAATCATTTTCTTCTTCAGGTTCATTGATCTCATCACGTGTCGGGAGTTGCTTGCTTTCTGGCAACACACAGTCCTTGATACCGTCATACTTCCTCCTGGATCCTGATGTGGGCAAGATATGTCCCATGAGCACTGTGTCAGCTGAGAAATTTTCTACCAAGTTTTGTCAGGATGACAGAGACCTGGACCCTCAAGTGTATATTTGGGCCTTGTTCATGTTCTGGTTTGCACATCTTCTCACTCAGGAGATTGTACACAAACCAGATCAGAATAAGAGCCAGTTCTTGCTTCATCTTGTGATCTCAGCAACTGTCACAAGTAGATTCCACAACTCTTCCTTCCCAAGGGCATCTCCCCATGTGCTCCACTTCATTCTGAAGTATCAGGTATTGTTATGTAAACTGGTCATCCCAGTGCACCCAGGGCTAGTGCAGGGCCCATGCCACATAACCACTCCACACTGTAGAACAGAGACAGGGAAGACAGAGTGATGTTTCCACATGTATTCTTCTTACCTGATGGCTTCTTACAATGCCTCTCACAGATCAGTGGTATGCCATGGGGAAACAGGTTCTTCTGAGATTGACCTGAGCCACAGGTACCTAGTAGTCTTTTGGGCTTGTCTTCTGGCTTCTTCTCTGCATGCAAATTGTGTACATGTACTCAGTGTTGGAGGCATCTCTGTTTTGCTTTTTTGAGGACATAGTGTTTACTCTTGCATTACATTTACACACTCTACCACTATATGCAGGACATCATTACATCATGTTTGCTTAAATTATGAGGAACCTACAAACTTAAAGGGAAAAGAATGATCTAAACTAATCGGGTTTGTGGGACTACAATGCATGTCTTTCGCATCTTCCCAGAATGACATTCCTGTAAGCAGAAAATGTGTGCATGTAAATGGGAGTATGGGAAACAGATGGTTCATGGAAGAAACAATTTGAAGAATCCACAGGATCTGTGCAGGCACAGTTTCTGTGAAATCAAAATCTTGTAACACTGGGCAGTGACTTGGAGCAAAATTTTACAGAACAGAGGGCTTGAGAGAATGATGGACCTGGATATTGAAAGGAAGTAAATGGAAGGAAAGGAGAAGAAATAATAAGCAACATAGAGTGATCTAGGCATAAAACAAGGAGGTGACGCCTGGCCTAATTCTCTCTAGCACAATCCACGTGTGTGGTGGTTTGTGTGGGAATGGTTTCAACTGGGTCATATTTTTTGAGGTTCTGGGGTAGTTTGAAACAACATCACTTTCTTTGGGTGTGAAAGCATTAGGAGTTGTGGTTTTATTTAGACTAGGAATGAACTTGGAGGAACTCTCTTACTCTGGGCCTGGACATCTAGGACTCCTATGCTCAAGCTATACTTACTGTGGAACACCATTGCTTCTTCTGCCTGCAGAATAAGATGTGGAACTCTCTGCTCCTTCCTCAGCATGATGTCTGCCTAAATTGCCCTAAGCCACCTGCCATTGCAATAGTGGACTAAACCTCTGAACTGTGAGCTAGCCCAAATTAAGTGTTTTCCTTCAAAAGTGTTGCGATGGATGTTTTGTCTCTTCATAACAACAGAAATCCTATAAGACAAGTTCTGAGTTTTTGAACAGTTTAGGAAGAATGGGGAGCTGTGGCCTCATTGGAGATGCTATGTCACTACGAGTAGGATTTGAGGTTTCAAAGCAGATGTGAACTTTCAGATATTGCTCCAGGACCAATCCTACATGGTTTCAACAGAATTTACACCATGATTATGTAATGATCTTCTGAACATGTAAACAAGCCACCAATTAAAACTTTTTGTATTAAATCCCCGTAGTCATAGTGTCTCTTTACAGCAACAGAATGGTAACTAATAATCTGTGGAAATAGGAAAGATGGAAGCTTCACCAATTCTTATTCCCTTATTGGTCTTCCATACATGGAGTCGAGAATCCATGTACCCCCAGCTGAAAGAAAGCAGTTTCTGCGCTTCTAAATGCCCTTAGTTGTTTCTGTTCCTTGTTTGTTTTTGTTTCTGAGATACCATATCCCTCTGTAGCTCAGAAAGGTCTTGGTTTCAGGATACCAGAGACCTGAGTTCGTTAACCTGCCTCAGCATAGACACATGCTGACAAAGTTTAAATGGTACAGTAATAAAAATTTTGAGGGAGGAGAGATGACCAAATGAAACAAAACGGATCAGGAGAAACAGTTGACCTGAACAAATGAGACCACACATACCCTAGTCATAAAGCGGGGGAACCAGCATTCGACCAAACCAAGCACTCTGAATGTGGGTACCAGTGAAAATGACAAGGCAGTCTATGGAAAGTCTAACAGTGGGGTCAGAGTTTATTCCTAGGTCTCAAATGGAATTTGGGAGCCCATTCCCTATAGAGGGATACTATTGCAGCCCAGATGTGGAATGGAGGGTCTGAGCCTTCCACAAAATTATGTGAAGGACTTTGATGATTCCTTGTGGATGGTCTCACTATACCTGCGGAGTGGGTGGTAGGGGGGTTAGAGGATCCATGGGGTGCATGGGAGGGTTGGAGGGCATGGGAAGGTGGGATGTACATGTAAACAAGAGTGCTTCAAAAATGAAAACAAACATTGGAATATTCTCTCTCATGGTACCTTACTTTTATTTTGAAATTCAACTGTGTCCTCTTACCACAAACTACCAAATATCTTACACATCTACATCACAGTGTAATCTACAACTGTAGTAGCTCCCATTTCATAAGAAATCATGGAAATGTACTGTTCCTCTGGGACCAGACTGTGAGTCAGGCAGCTCCCAGTTGCATACAATTATTGAAAGAGATCACATCTGGATGTTACAAAGTTAAAGCCA
>NW_024432340.1:0-2408 GCF_017639785.1 Mesocricetus auratus
AGGTCTGATGACCAAAGTGATTAAGACTGGGCTGGTTTTACCCCAAGAAACAGCTGTCCTGACAAAGGTTAACTCTTGAATCCCAAGCATCAGCCTGGGAATCCAGCATGGGACTGATCAACACCCCCTGAATGTGAGTGTCAGTGAGGAGGTCTAGGTAATCCATTGAGCCTTGGGCAGCAGATCAGCACCCATCCCGAGTATACCCACTGATTTTGGATTCCCATCCAACAATGTGAGTTGCACTGTCCCCCTAAACTCTTGGCGAAGGTTCTAGGCCCTGCCCTTTATGAAATGACAGACTATGGATACCCCTATTGAGGGCCTTACCCTCCTTGGGGAAAATAGGGAATAATAGGCGGGTTGGGGGTAGGGCACGGTAATAGGGGAGGGAAAGGGAGTGGGCCCTGGAACTGACTTGTGAAGCAACCTTGTTTCTTATCTAAATTTAAACTGAAAAATAAAAAAAAACAAAAAAAAAACACTGAAAGTTTAAGGGTTCAAATGTTACAATAACTTGCCATTTTTAAATTTTCTTGAAGACAACTAGTGACATAACTATTGCTTTTATTCATATTTGCTTTATATGCTGTTGTTCAATTAACTTTGCCATTTCCTATTTCACATTCCTTTTTTCTTTTAATTTTAAATAGCTCTTTTTTACATGTCAATCCCAGTTACCTCTCCGTCCCCTCCTTCAGCACTCCCATCCCCCCATCGTCCCACCATATTGCCAATTGCTTCCACATAGGGGATATCTAGAGTCGGTCATTTCACTCAGGGTAGGGTCCAGGCACACCCCTCAGAGTTTAGGATGAGAGAGCATCCATCTATGTGTTATGGACACATGATGTCTGTTAGTATTCGAGGGATAAACACTGATCCACTCTTCAGGACCACATAGGTTGCCCAGGCCTCCTCACTGACTCTCACATTCAGGGTGTCTGGATCAGTACCATGCTGGCCTCCCAGCTGTCGGTCTGGGGTCCAAGATCTCTCCTCTTTTCGGATCAGCTGTCTCTCCTGTTTTTGCCAGCGCATTCTTTGCCAATTTGCTCATCGCTCCTGTCTTTCTGTCGATGGGTTCCTTGGGTTCAATTCAGGGTTTAACTGTGGGTGTTTGACTCTGCTTCCATCAGTCACTGGATGAAGTCTCCAGGATGGTTATAGACATCAAATTCATTATCAGGAATGGGCATTCAGGGTGGTCTCTTCACTATTGCTTAGCTTGTCAATTGGTGTCATCCCTTTAGATCACTAGAGTTCACAATAGTGCCTGATCTGTCTTCTAACATATGATTCCCTCTTCCCCCTATCCTATCCCCCCAGTCAACTTTCCTGTTCCCCCACGACATACTCTCTCTTCCTCTTCTTCCCCTCTCTATTTCCCAGCTCCCCCTCCCCCCACCCCTTGCTGTGTTCCCCGTATGTTCAGAAAATTTTGCCACATTTCTCTTCTCTTTGAACCATGCATATCTTTTATGTTCTTTCCTGTTTCCCAGACTCTCTGTCATTGGAAGTGCAGATGGGCACTCTCCTGATGCATGTCTAAAATCCATATATGAATGAATATATACCATGTTTGTCTTATTGTGACTGGGTAAACTCACTCAGGATGGTTTCATCCAGTGCTATCCATTTACCTACGAATTTCAAGATTCCATTGTTTTTTTCTGCTGAGTAATACTCAATTTTGTAAATGTAAGACATTTTCTATATCCACTGTTCAGGTGAGGGGCATCTAGGTTGCTTCCAGGTTCTGGCTATTACAAGTAATGCTGCTATGAACATAGTGGATCAGATGCCCTTGTTGTATGAATTTGCCTCTTTTGGATATATGCCTAAGAGTGGAATTGCTGGGTCTTGTAGTAGATTGATTCTCATTTTCCTGAGGAATCTCCATAGTGATTTCTTTTTTTATCATTTTTTATTTTAATTTTAAATAGCTTGTTTTACATGTCAATCCCAGTTCCCTCTCCTTCCCCTCCTCCAGCATTCCCCTTCCCCACCAGCCTCCCACCCTATTACCAATTCCTTCCACATAGGGGATATCAGGAATCTGTCATTTTGCTCCGGGTAGGGTCCAGGCAATCACCTAAGAGACCACGCTGAGAGACCTTCCCTCTTTGTGCTATGGGCACACGATTACTGTTTGTATTCCAGTGACAGACACTTATCCACTGCTCAAGGCCCCTTAGGTTGCCCATGCCTTTTCACTGACACTCACATTTGGGGGTTCCAGATCAGTCCCATGATAGCCTCCCCTCTGTCAGTCTGGGGTCCAAGAGCTCTCCCCTGTTCAGATCACCTGTCTCTGCTGGTTTTGCCAGCCCATTCTTTGCCAATTTGCTCATCACTCCTCTCACTCTGTCACTGGGTTCCTTGGGTTCAGTTCAGTGATTAATTCT
>NW_024432341.1:0-518 GCF_017639785.1 Mesocricetus auratus
CCTTCCCCCAGAAAAATGACATCGGGACTGGTCAGGGCTCCCTCTGGGGATAAGACCCTGGAGAGGAGCTTTGTACATGTTCCAAATTTGCACATGGGGATTTGACCTCTATCTCCACTCCAAAGTTGTGGGTGTCCTATGGCTTCAAAAATAAATGAATAGGGAGATGTGAGGAGCCGCCCTCGCTATCGCTATTGCCGTTAGAAGATGGCGCTGACATCTGCTGTCAGTTGGAGTTAACCGTTAGAAGATGGCGCTGACATCTGCTGTCAGTTGGAGTTAACCGTTTAAGCTGTGCCTCTCCCGTGGCGTCATCTGGGGTGATGTGCAAACCACCAATCCCGGCTCTACACGTCTCACTCGGAGCTCCTAGGCTTATATAAGGGGCTGGGTTTCTTAGCTTGGGGTCTCCCTCTAAGAAGCTGATCATCTATCTCTCAAGATGCATTAAAGCTTTACTGCAGAAGGATCTGAGTGTTCTGCGTCGTTCTTGCTGGCGAGACGGTAGCGCGGGACAG
>NW_024432342.1:0-2656 GCF_017639785.1 Mesocricetus auratus
ACCATCAGGACACAAATTTTCAAGGTAGAAAGATTGATGAGGCACTAGTGCCATCCTTGCTGCCTAGGAAGTCTACTTTTCAGCAGCTGTCAGCCCAGCACCTGCAATGCTGTGGAGGTCTGTTGCCTTCGTGGTGTTAATGAAGCCCAAAACTGCTTTGAAGCATTTTGGCTCCAGATCATGAATATCAGCAAGGATTTTTCTGGTCACCTCGATATCAAAATCAAACATGGCTCTAAAAAATGGAGAGTAAGTTGTTAAGATGGCCTTGTGAGCCCAGAATTCCTTGTCAGCTACCACCAGGCAGCAGTCTGTGAAGAGGGAATTCTCCCACAACTCTTGAAGCTCTTCTGCCATCATGCATCTTATGACCTCTACCCCTGGCTTCATACTCAGGTAGCAGATGCTTAATATGTTTTGCAACAAGATCCCCATGCAGGGGAGAATGAGCTTGTCTTTTTGTTTTGTTTTCTTTTGAGACAGGGTTTCTCTTTATTGTTTTGGAGGCTGTCATGGAACTCGCTCTGTAGAGCAGGCTGGCCTCGAACTCACAGAGATCTGCCTGCCTCTGCCTCCTGAGTGCTGGGCTTAAAGGCGTGCACCACCAATGCCCAGCTGAGCTTGTCTTAAGAGAGGAGCAGATACCCATTTTCCAACAGGAAATCTCAAAGGGTTAATCTTTAAAATGTTCTTATTCAACTCTTACTATTCATCCTGGACAGACATCATATGAATATAAAATTTGTGGAGATATCTTCAGAACAAACCGAGTCCACCCTTCCAAATAACCTCAAGGAAATGTAGTTCTTAGATTTAGACAACCTTCAGCTTAGACTCAGTTAGTTCCTGGAAACTGTGTTGAGCCACAAAAAATTCCAGGATCTTGGTCATTGGGAGGTATGTACAACAGACCAACTCCAAGGGACAGACAAAGCCATAGAAACCACAAAATGGTCCCTCCCTAACCCAACCAGTGAGAACAGGCTACCTGCAAATAACAGACAAAGCCATAGAAACAACCAAATGTTCCCATCTGTAGCCAACCAATCAAAAGCATCATCATACAAGTTGCCTAGAATCTGAGAAACTCCTCAAATTGTGTGTTGGGATTCTAGCTGCTAACACAATTCAGACAGCAATTAGAAAGAAATTCCATATAGAAATCCTGGGGAATAGAAGTGGAGGATTGTAGCAGAGAGTGGGTTCTAAGACATCATAAGAACATGGCTCCCAGATTAAATTACCAGGACTCTTCGGGGCTCACAGAGACTGACCTGATAATCAGAAACCCTGTATTGAAATGCATAAGTCAGGGCCTGGAGACATGTCTTAAGAGTTAAGAAGACTGGTTGCTCTTACAAAGGGCCTGAGTTCAATTCTAAGCAGTTGCAAGGTTCATAGCTTCCTTTAATCTCAGTTCCAGGGGAACTGGAATATTCTCTCAGACATAAATGCAGTCAAAACACCAATGCACATGAATACAAGAATAACTGAATAACTCTTGTAAATATGTGTTATGGTTCTGTAACTTGGTATTTAGTGGGACTTTTACTAGTGGGAGTGGGGGTGACTCTTACTCATTTCCTTGGTTTTGGGGACTGCTTTCTTCCTAGTGTGTTACCTTATCCTGCCTTGATAAGAAAGGCCATATATTTTCTTCAGGTATGCAGATGAGGAGTTAATCAGGCATTGAGGTGAGATTGGGAGAATGTAAAAGGACAAGGCAAAGAAGATGAAACTGCAGTGAGGATGAATATCAGAGAAAAATATAAAAAGGGTATTTTGATCATGAAGTTTTCTTTTCTCTTTGCTTTTACTTTCTTCCTTTCATTTTTGTTTTTTTTTAATTATGGACATGGTTTCTCTGTTGTGAACACAATATGTAGAGTAGGTTGAACTTGAACTGACTGAGATCTCCCTGCCACTGCCCCTGAGTGCTGTGGTTAAAGGCAAATACTATTCCTGCCTGGATCATGGATTTTTGTTTCCAATTAATTTGTGTCAAATTTTGAGATATACAAAATAATTAGTGTTTTTCTAATTTATCCCAGACTGTGCCCTAAATTTTGGCAATATGTTTCCTGCTTCCTGAGCAATGAGAGCTCAGATGTTGAAATGCACATGTTACTGTAAGTTCTCATAACTAATTTTCACCAGTTATCATTATTCATTAAATAAAATGTCTTTGAGTAAAATTTAAAGTGGACCTCAATAGTTTATATTGCAAAACATGAACACCTTTAAATACTGCGTGTAGCCTGGGTAGTGGTGGCACACACCTTTAATCTCAGAAATTGGAAACAACGGGGAATTGGATGTATAGGAATTAAAATCCTATCTGGTCTACCGAGTGAGTGACAGGACAAGCTCCTTAACTAAACAAAGAAAGCCTGTCTTAAAATCCAAAAACAAAAATACTAGGAGTAGACATGTCAGTCCATAAGATTGCATTCTTTGGGGCAGGAGTGATGTCTCAGTGAGTCAGAGAAATTCTTGCTCTACCATGGAAGGGTAATTCAATTCCGAACATTTTCATTGGTTTCTTGACACAGACTTTCTCTGTGTAACAGTTTTGGCTATTCTTGGACTCATTTTGAACACCAGACTTGCCTCAGTCTCTTGGAGATCCACCAGAACCTGTGTGACAGTAGTACTG
>NW_024432343.1:0-796 GCF_017639785.1 Mesocricetus auratus
TTGTTGGGGAAGTCCTGTTATTTGCCTGTGCATTTGTCAATAAAGTACTGTCTGGCCAATAGAAAACCTAGATAGGAGGGACTAGGATTCGAGGAGGATTCTGGGTAGGAGAAACACAAGAGAGTCAACATGTAACTGCCATTGGGATAGGAAGCCCAGAAACCTCTCTGATAAGAGAAATACTTAGATTCACAATTATGGGGTAACTACTTAAGTCAGAGCTAGCCAGTTAGAAACAAGCAAGGCCAACAGCTTCATAATGAATATAGCCTCCTGTGTGTTTATTTGGGACTGATGCGGCTCTAGAACCAGGCTGGCGCGGCAGAGCCCAGGCGACTGGCGGGGGATAAACCAAAGCGGCTAGCAAAAGAAAAAGCTTCTCTTAACAGAATGGTTGTCAGAAGCGGCTAGCAAGAAAAAGCTTCCCTTAACAAAATGGTGATCAGGAGTGTGATCATGAATTTCCACGCAGAATGACAAAAGCTTTAAAGGAATTTTAGAAACAGAAGAACGGAGAGAAGCACAGATTTTGGTAGCAGCATTTTTCTCAGGTGTGCTCTGTTTTGCTAGCAACAAGCCGAGATTCACGTGGCTAGATTACCGGAGTCTTCCTGACTCAGCATAAAAAGAAAAAAAAACAGCAAGGTTGTTTTAAGAGACTCTGCTACCGATTGAAAGGGTTGTACGTACAGCTGGAAGTGGCAGCTTTTGCTGGAGGTCAGCATGGACTGAGGCGGTAAGCTGGAGTCACGCTTATGCCCGCCATCTTGAAACGGCAGTTTAAAACAGCCGCGGT
>NW_024432344.1:0-6114 GCF_017639785.1 Mesocricetus auratus
AATGAGATGATATCGCATAATTCACACTTGGGGAGAAACCCATAGACATCATCATTTATCATGTGACTAAATAATGAGATAATGTTGCATGACTCAAACATCAGAGACACCGATAGAAATTCTAAATTGATTTAAGTCACTTAATAATGAGATGAAGTCACAATTCATCCCCGGGGACCCAACCCATAGACATCATCCTTGATTTAAGTGACTAAATAATTAGATGAGGTCACTTGATTCACCCTGGGGAGATGCCCTTGGATTCATCCTGATATAAGTGAATAAATAACGAAATGATTTCACATGTTTCATCCCTGGGGATACGCCCATACACCTAATAATTTATTTAAGTTAGTAAATAAGGAGAAGATTTCACTTAATTCACCCTTGTGGGTCCCCACATAGTACTCATCATTTATTTAAATGACTAAATAATGAGATGGAATCACATAATTTACCCCAGCGGTGATGTCCATAGACATCATCAATGATTTAAGTGACTAAATAAGGAGATGACATCAAACAAATTCATCCCTAGGTAGCAGCCCATATACCTGTTCATTGATTCAAGTGACTCAATAATGAGATGAAGTCACACGATTAACCCCTGTTGAGACACCCATATTCATTATCATTGATTTGAGTGACTAAGGAGATGATGTTATACTATTCTCCCATAAGGAGCAGCCCTTAGACCTCATCATTGATTTAAGTGAGTAAATAATGAGATGACATCACATAATTCACCCTTGGGGAGTGGCTCATAGACTTCATCATTGATTTAAGTGATCAAATAATGAGATTAATTCACATAAATCCCACTTCGGGAGAAGCCCATAGACCATTTATTTATTTAAGTGATCAAATAATGTGATGACATCACACAACTCACCCCTGGGGAGACGCCCATGAACATCATCAATGATTTAAATGACTAAACAATGAAATTACATTGCAGGACTCACACATGCGGTGACTTCCACAGATTTCATCATTGATTTAAGTGAATAATTAATGAGATGTCATCGCATGATTAATCACTAGGGAGCAGTCAATAGAACACATCATTCATTTAAGTCACTAAATCTCACCACTGGGGAGATGCCCATGTTCTCATCAATGACTTAAATGTTCAAATAATGAGATGAGATTGCAAAAATCACCCCTAGGGAGATACACATAGACTTCATCATTGAATTAGGTGACTAAAGAAGTAGATTACATCACCTAATTCAATCCTGGGAAGATGCCCATAGACATCTTCATTTATTTAAGTTATCAAATAATGAGATGATGTCACAGAATTCGCCCTTGGGGAGAAGCCCATAGATCTAATCATTGATTTAAATGGTGAAATAATGAGATGAAGTTATATAATTCACATTTGGGGAGATTCCCATAGACATAATAATTGTTTTAAGTGATCAAATACTGAGATGCCATGAACATCATCATTGATTTAAGTGACTTAATAATTAAATGACATTGCATGATTCGCCCACGAGGAGGCACTATTAGATGACATCATTGATTCGAGTGACTAAATAATGAGATGACATGGCATATTTCACCCCTGGGAAGATGACTATAGACCTCATCATTAATTTAAATGGTCAAATAATAAGATGACAATGCATAAATTACCTCTGGTGAGACTCCCATAGACCTCATCATTGCTTTAAGTGATGAAATCTGGAGATGATGTCGAATGATTCACCCATGGGTAGCAGCCATAGACCTCATCTTTGATTTAAGTGAGTAAATAATAAGCTGATATTACATGATTCAATCTTGGGGAAACACAAAAACCTCATCATTGATTTAAGTGACTAAATAAGGAGATGATATCACATTATTTATCCTTGGGGAGACGCCCATAGGCTTCATCATTAATTTAAGTGAACAAATAAGATGACATTGCAAAGTACACTGGTGGGGAGGCACCTATAGACCTCTGCATTGATTTAAAATATCAAATAATGATATGGCATCCCATAATTCAAACCTGGGGTGGTTACCATAGACAACCTCATTGATTTAAGTGACTAAATAAGATGATGTCACATAATTCCCCTCATCATTGATTTAAGCAGTCAAATAATGAGATGGCATTGCATAATACATACTTGTGGTGATGCCCATAGACCTCATCATTGATTTAAGGGATCAAATAATGAGATGGCATCAAGTATTCACCACAGGGAGCAGACCTATAGACCTCATCATTGATTTAAGTGACTAAATTATGAGAGGACATTGCACAATTCACCACTGGGGCAATGCCCAAAGACTTCACAACTGATTTAAGTGATGAAATAATGAGATCACATTGCATAATTCACCACTGGGGAGATGCCCACAGACCTCATCATTTATGTAAGTGATCAAATAATTAGATGCCATCACATAATTCACCCTTGAGGAGACTACCATATACCTCATTATTGATTAATGATAATGATATTGATTAATGATAATGAAATGACATAAAAAATCAACTCTGGGGTTATGACCATACACCTCATTATAGACTTTAGTGACTTAATAATGAGAAGACATCACATAATTCTCCATTGGGTGCCACCCATAGACCGCATGATTCATTTAAGTGGTCAAATAATGAGATGAAATCACATATTTCACCCTTGGGGAGACGACCATAGACCTCATCATAGATTTAAGTGATCAAATAATGAGATGACATCACATAATTCAAAGCTGGGGAGATTCCCATACACATCATGATTGATTTAAGTGACTAAACAATGAGATGATGTTAAATGATTCAAAACTGGGTTGACACACATAGAATTCATCATTTATTTAAGTGGTTAAATAAGGAGATGAGGTCACTTGATTAACTTCTGGGGAGACCCTGAAGACTTCTTCATGGATATAAGTGACTACATAATGAGACGAAGTCACACAATTAAGCATTGGGGAGATGCCCATATACCTCATCATTGATTTAATTGACTAAGTAATGAGATCATGTCACATGACACCCCAGTATGGAGCAGCTTATAGAACTTGTCATTAATTTAAGTGATAAAATAATGATATGAAGTCACACGATTAACTCCTGGGTAGACGTACATAGATTTCATTATTGATTTAAGTGACTAAATCAGGAGATGGCTTCACACGATACTCCCGTGGGAAGCAGACCATAGACCTCATTATTGATATAAGTGATCAAATAATGAGATGACATCGCATAATTCTCCCCTGGGGTGATGCCCAAAGAACTCATCATTGCTTTAAGTGATCATTTAATGAGATGACATCACATAATTCACACGTGGGGAGACGCCCTTGAACATCATCATATCATTGATTTAAGTGACTTAATAATGAAATGACATTGCACAATTCACCATTGAGGAGACATCAATAGACCTCATCATTGATTTAAGTGAATAAATCAGGAGTTGACATCGCACGATTGTCCCATGGGGAGCAGCCCATAGACCTCATCATTGATCTAAGTGACTTAGTAATGAGATGAAGTCAAAGGATTCTCCTCTGGAGAGATGTCCATAGACATCATCATTGATTTACATGACTAAATAATGAGATTTTGTCGATTGATTCAACCCTAAGGAGAGGCTCATAGGCATCATCATTGATTTAAGTAAAAAAGATTCACCCCTGGGGAGACAATCATGGACCTCATAATTGATTTAAGTGAGTAAATAATGAGTTCCAGTCACATGACTCTCCCCCAGATGCCCATATTCCTCATCATTGATTTAAGTGACTCAGTAAGGAGATGACATCGCATAATTCAAACATTGGGAGACAGCCTTTGACCACATCATTGATTTAAGTTAATAAACAATGAGAAGTAGTCACAAGATTCACACCTGAGGAGACATGCATAAACCTCATCATTAATTTAAGTGACAAATAATGAGATGAGGTCACATGATTCATCCATGTGGAGATACCCACACACCTCATCATACATGTAAGTTACAATATAAGGAGAATATCTCATATAATTCACCCTTGTGGAGATGCCTGTAAACCCCATCATTGATTTAAGTGACTAAATAATGAGAAGACATTACACGATTCTCCCCATTATAGATGCTCATAGATCTCATCATTGACTTAAGTAACAAAGTAATGGGATGAAATTGCACGATTCTCCACTGGGGAGATGCCTATAGATGTCATCATTGATTTAAGTTACTAAATAATGAGATGACATCACACGATTCACCCCTGGGGAGATCCCCATAGACCTCATAATTGAATTAAGAGACTAAATAAGTAGATTTCATCTCATATATAAACCTTGGGAAGATTCTCATACACCTCGTCATTGATTTATCTGAGTAAATAATGAGAAGACATCACAAAACTCACCCTTAGGGAGATGCGCATAGACCTCATTGATTAAGTTATCAAATAATAAGATGACATGCTGTAATTCACCCCTTGGAGATGCAAATAAACCTCATCATTGATTTAAGTGATAAAATAATGAGATGACATCTAACGAGTCAACCCTGGGGAGATCCCTTAGACCTCATCATTGAATGGAGTGACTAAATAAGTAGATTACAGCGCATAATTCAACCGGGGGAGATTCCCATACACCTTTTCATTGATTTATGTGTCTCTACATAATGAGAAGACTTCTCATAATCACCCTTGGGGAGCCACCCATAGACCTCATCAATGATTTAAGTTGTCAAATAATGAGATGACATCACATAATTCACCATTGTGGAGATGTGCATAGACTACATCATTGATTTCAGTGATCAACTAATGATATGATATCACATAATTGAAACCTGGGTACATGCCCATACACATCATCTTTGATTTAAGTCACTAAATAATAATAAGATAGTGCAAGATTGTCGCCTGGGTTGACGCACATAGAACTCAGTATTGATTTAAGTGACTAAATAAGGAAAAGTCACATGATTAACCTCTGGGGAGACCCCCATATACCTCATCATGGATTTAAGTTAATACATAATGAGATGAAGTCACACAATTAAGACTTGGGGAATGCCCATAGACTTCATCATTGATTTAAGTGACTAAATTATGAGATGTCATTGCACAGTTCACCCCTAGGTAGCTTCCCATAGACCTCATCATTAATTTAAGCGACTAAATAATGAGATGAAGTCACATGATTCACTACTGGGTAGATTCCCATAGACCTCATCATTGATTTAAGTGACTACATAAGGAGATGACATTACATTAATCATACTTGGGTTGACACCCATAGAACTCATCATTGATTTAATTGACTAAAACAGGAAATGACATAACACGATTCTATCGTTGGATGCAGGTCATAGACTGCTTCATTGACTTCAGTGAGTAAATAATGAGATGATATCACATGATTAAATATTGGGGAAAATCCCATAGACCTCATCATTTAGTAGAGTGAAAAAATAATGAGATGGCATCACTTAATTCACCCATTTGGAGATGCCCACAGACCTCATCATTGATTATAGTGATCAAATAATATAATGACATCGGATAATTAACGCCTGGGGAGATGCCCATAGACATTATCATTGATTTAAGTGACTAAATAATGGAAGAACTGTGCAAGATTCTTCACTGAGAACAAGCCCATAGACATCATCATTGATCTAAGGAACAGGTAATGAAATGAAGTCCCAAGATTCACTCCTGGAGAGATGCACCTAGACCTTATCATTGATTAAGTGACTAAATAATGAGATCTTGTCGAATGATTCAACCCTAGGGAGAGGCTCAGACATTATCATTGATTAAATAAGTAATAATGAAATGATGTCATATAAATCGCCCATAAGGAGATGCCCATAGACCTCATCATTGTTTTAAGTTATCAAATAATAAGACATCGCATAATTCACCTTTTGGGAGGCGCAAATAGAACTCATCATTGATTTAAGTGATCAAATAATGAGATGATATCACATAATTCACCCCTGGGAAGACACCCATTGACCTCATCATTGATGTAAAAGTGATTAAATAATGTGATGATGTCCCATGATTCAACCCTGGGGAGAAGCCAATAGAAATCTTCATTGATTTAAGCGACTTAACAAAAAGATGAAGTCACACAATTCCCCCTTG
>NW_024432345.1:0-677 GCF_017639785.1 Mesocricetus auratus
CTAGGGATTATGTTCTAAAGAAAGGGAGGAGTCAATTCTACCATGACTTGGGGAAGACTGTATGCCATTTTCAGAGCTCCAGATTTTGCAAATTTCTCAGTCAGCACCAGACACATTGTGCAATATCAGTGTTCTTGAAGACACACTGCAGTGTCTCTGCTCCTGATGGTAGTGTCAGTGTTGAGTTCTGGGGTATGATTTGCCTCTGGATTATGATTTGTTTCCAGCTGCTGCCACCTTCAAATCTTGCTTCTCTGATGCTTAGAGAAACATCAAATCCTAGTAACTGTTCAATGGGATGCTTCTAGCTTGTTTACAAAGAAGACCACTCAGTAGTCTACCCTGGGCACTCCTGTTTTAAGTGGGAGCTTTGGCTTTTTAGGGTTTTTTTGTCTTTTTGCTTTTTGTTTTCCTTTTGAGGATGAATGGAAAGAGGAAGAAGTTGTCTGGAGGAGTTCAGCTCCAAATTCAAATAGCCAAAGAAAACCTACTCTTTCTGACATGTCCAGTGTGTTTGCTGTGTTAGGCCTTTCTTCCTTGTTCTTTTAAGAGTACCTGTCTCCCCCTCTTGGAACCCTTTCTACCACAGTTACTACCAGACACATCATATTTACTGGAATTTCAAATCCCCAATAGTGTAGAAAGAATGGCTTTTTGAGGCGATGCAGGTAGGTCCA
>NW_024432346.1:0-13093 GCF_017639785.1 Mesocricetus auratus
CCAAATTTGCACATGGGGATTTGACCTCTATCTCCACTCCAAAGTTGTGGGTGTCCTATGGCTTCAAAAATAAATGAATAGGGGGAGATGTGAGGAGCCGCCCTCGCTATCGCTATCACCATTAGAAGATGGCGCTGACATCTGCTGTCAGTTGGAGTTTACCGTTTAAGCTGTGCCTCACCCGTCATCTGGGGTGATGAGCAAACCACCAATCCCGGCTCTACACGTCTCACTCGGAGCTTCTAGGCTTATATAAGGGGCTGGGTTTCTTAGCTTGGGGTCTCCCTCTCAGAAGCTGATCATCTATCTCTCAAGATGTATTAAAGCTTTACTGCAGAAGGATCCGAGTGTCCTGCGTCGTTCTTGCTGGCGAGACGGTAGCGCGGGACAGTGCTCCTGTCTCCATATCCTCTCCAGCATAAATTGTCATTTTTGTTTTTGATTTTACCCATTCTAATGTGAGGTATATGGTATCTCAGAGTTGTTTTCATTTGCCTTTTCATAATGGCTAAGGGTGTTGCCCTTTTTCTTAAGGGTATTTCAGCACTTTTAGCCTCCTCTATTGGGGAATCTCTAGTTCTGTACACCAATTTTAATTAAATTTTTGGTGTTTTGGAGACTAGGTTTTTCTCTTGGCTTTTGATAAAGGGGAGTTATCTATTGCCTTTGTTTTACTGAGTGCAGTTAGGTTCCTTAGGTTAGAGTTTTGCTTCCAGCACTTTCCATAGGGCTGGATTAGTAGATATGTATTGCTTATATCTGGATTTGTTGTGTAATATCTTCTTTTCTCCAACTATAAAAATTGAAAGTTTTGATATGTATAGTAGTCTGGGATGCCATTCATAGTAACTTTGTGTTTGTAAAATATCTATCCAGAACTTCCTGCCCTTCAAAACTTTTGTGGAGAATGTATAATTCTGATAGGTTTGCCTTTATAGTTTACTTGACCTTTTTCTGATGTTGTTCTTAATATTCTTACTTTATTCTATATGTTTCAAATTTTGATTATTATTGTTGAGGGGAATTTTTGTAGTTTACTCCATATGGTATTCTATAGCCTTGTACTTTCATTGTTATATCTCTCTTGAGGTTTGGAAAATTTTCTTCTATTAGTTTGTTGAATATGTTTTCTGCAAATTTGAGTTAGGTTTATTCACCTTTTTATTTTATTTTTAAGTTTAAATTTAGATTAGAAACAAGGTTGCTTCACAAGTCAGTTCCAGGTCCCTCTCCATTTCCATCCTTTCCTCCCGTGCCCTCACTACAACCCTGCCATAAACCCCTCATTTCCCCAGGGAGGGTGAGGCCCTCCATAAGGGTGTCTGTAGTCTGACACTTCATCCAGGGCAGGGCCTAGACCCTCCCCCAAGATTTCAGGGTGAGAGTGCATTTCACATTGTTGGATGGGAGTCCAAATTCCATGTGAATATTCAGGATGAATACTGATCTAATGCACAAGGCTCAATAGATTACCTAGGCCTTCTCACTGACACCCCCATTCAGGGGGTCTTTATCAGTCACATGCTTGACTCCAAGGCATCAGCCTGGGATTAAAGAGTTAACCCTTGTCAGGTGAGCTGTTTCTGGGGTTAAACAAGTCCAGTCTTACTCCCTTTGGTCATCAGTCCTCCCTCTCTGTTACTGGCTTTCTTGAGTTCAGCTCAGTACTTAACCGACGAGAGTCTGCCTCTTCTTCCATCAGCCACTAAATGAAGTTTATGTTTCCCAGACTCTCTGGCCATAGGATTGTAGGCTGGCACTCCCCAGATCTATGTCTAAAATGCATATATGAGAGAGTATATGCCACGTTTCTATTTTTGTGACTGAGTTACCTCACTCAGGATGGTTTCTTCTAGTATCATCCATTTGCCTGCGAATCTCAGGATTCCATTGTTTTTTTCTGCTGAATAGTACTCCATTGTATAAATGTACCACATTTTCTCTATTCACTCTTCCGTTGAGGGGCATCTAGGTTGCTTCCAAGTTCTGGCTATTACAAATAATGATGCTATGAACATAGTGGAACAGACATCCTTGTTGTATGAATGGCCAACTTTTGGACATATGCCTAAGGGTGAAGTTGCTGTGTTTTGTGGTAGGTTTATTCCCATTTTAATAGAGAATCTCCATACTGATTTCCAAAGTGGCTGAACCAGTTGGCACTTCCACCAGCAATGGAAGAGTGTTCCCCTTTCACCACATCCTGTCCAGCATAAATTGTCATTGGTGTTTTTGATTTTAGCCATTCTGACAGGAGTAAGATGGCATCTCAGAGTTGTTTTGATTTGCATTTCCCGGATGGCCAAGGATGTTGAGCACTTTCTCAAGTGCCTATCCTATCAGCCTTTTTAGACTCCTCTATTGAAAATTCTCTGTTGAGTTCTGTAGCCCAGTTTTTAATTGGAACGTTTGGTGTTTTGGAGACATGCTTCTTGATTTTTTGTAAATTTTGGAGATCTACACTCTGTCAGATGTGGGGTTCATGCATATTTTTCCCATTCGCTGGGCTGCATTTTGGCTTGTTGACTGTGTCCTTGGCCTTACAGAAGCTTCTCAGTTTCAGGAGGTCCCAATTATTAATTTTGGTCTCACTGTCTGTGCTACTGGTGTTATGTTCAGGAAGCTCTCTCCTGTACCAGTTCATTCAAGGGTACCACCCACTTTCTGCTCTAAGAGGTTCAGTGTGGCTTGATTTATATTTAGGTCTTTGATCCATTTGGACTTAAGTTTTGTGCATGGTGATAAACTGGATCGATCTGCAGTCTTCTACATGCCAGCCTCCAGTTATGCCAGCACCATTTGTTCAAGATGCTTTCTTTTTTACATTGTATATTTTTAGCTTCTTTGTCAAAGATCAGATGTTCATACGTGTGTGGGTTAATATCAGGATTTTCAATTTGGTTCCACTGGTCTACTTGTCTATTTTTGTGCCAATAACAAGCTGTTTTCAGGACTATAGCTCTATAATAGAGATGGAAATCAGGGATGGTGATGCCTCTGGATGTTGCCTTGTTGAACAGTGTTGTTTTGTCTATCCTGGGTCTTTTTTCCATACAAAATTGATTATTGTTCTTTCAAGGTCTATGAAGAATTGTGCTGGCATTTTAATGGGGATTGCATTGAATCTGTAGATTGCTTTTGGCAGGATTGCCATTTTTACTACATTGATCCAACCTATCCAAGAGCATGGGAGATCTTTGCATTTATTGAGGCCTTCTTTTATTTCTTTCTTTAAAGATTTGAAGTTTTTGGGAAACAGGTCTTTCACTTGTTTGGTTAGCGTTACCCCAAAGTATTTTATGTTGTTTGTGGCAATTGTAAAGGGTGATGTTTCTCTCATTTCTTTCTCAAGCAAACTTCTATACAAGATCATAAACAAGTTAAAGTAAATAATACAGTGATTAATGGCATTTTAGGCACTGTAACTGACATCACTATCATAAACCAAAATTCTTGGCCTTTAAATTGGTCTCTTAAAGATGTAAAACTATAATTCTTTGTGATTGGAACCCTATCACTAGTTAAACAAAGCACGAAATGGATTGACTTTATTGGGCCAGAAGGACAGAGAGCAAGGCTAAAGCTATACTTTGCAGATATTGCTATAAATCTCTGGGCTTGTGAACTATTTCAGCAATGGAATATGCAGATTACCATTCCTCCTGTATCAGATATGAACTATAGACAAGCTGTTGATATTAGAAAAATATTGTAAGGCATTACAGAAAACAGATGCCAAACATACAGGCTGTACAGTAAAAAGATGCTAGTGTCAAACATACAGAGCAACCAAAAGCTCTATACTTAAAATGGCTAAAAGATGAACCTGTCTGGGTAGGTCAATGGTCTATGACTTCTGAGAGCTTAGAGGTTTTGGAGAAGTTATATCAGCAACAGCTAGACACTGGACATATAGAGGTTATCAGTTAGTGCATGTAATTCACCTGTTTTTGTTATCAAGAAGTTGAGGAAATGGAGAATGGTTACAGATCTTAGTGCCATCAACAAGGTAATTCAGCCTATGGGCTCTCTACAACCTGGGATGCCATTACCTTCTCTAATACCTAAGGATTGGCCAATTATATAGTTATACATTTAAAAGATTGCTTCTTCACTATACCATTAAAAGAAAAAGACAGAGAAAAATTCACCTTCACAGTACCTACCTATAATTATTCCCAACTAGTATGGATATTCCAGTTGAAGGTTTTGCATCAAGGTATGTTATATAGGCTGCTTTGTGTAAGTATTTTTTGCATAAACCTCTGAAAATAATTGGTAAACAATTTCCACAATTGTTAACATGTAATTATTTGTAGGACATATTACTGTCTGATTCACATAAAGGTACCTTGGAAAAGGTGTTTTAAGCAATAAAGGTAACTTTATCTCACTGGTGATTACAAATTGCCCCAGAAACAACCGGTGTATTTTAGGGATGTTATGACCTCGGTCTGGAAACCAGTATATGTGTTACGTTGGGTAAGGGGTTTTGTCTTTGTTTTCACAGGAAAAGCAAAACTTTGAATTCAATGGAAATTAATCAAGGTTCAATTCAAGCAGAAGACACCTCAGGAGGAGAAAAGACGACTGCTTCTCTACAAGGTCATATTCTACCATGGAAAAGTGACTCAACATAAAGACACTGGGCATATGGATACTTAAAGATGAGTGGATAGCTACCCTGAGGACCATCAGATAAACAATAACTCTGTGTGATGTCAAAGTATAAATTTCTCTATGTTGTCTTTTATAATAACCATTTCTCTTTGTTTCTTAAAATGCTTTAGTCGCCATTCATTTAACGGATTCTGTAGTTGGACTGGCTCTCCTTCTCTAAATTCAAGTATATTGTTTAAATAAAATTCAGAATTTCTGTATTATATCACAGAGACATTTATATAAGACAGAATAAAACAAAATTAGGGAATGTCATCTGTGGATTTCTTTTTCTGAAACGTCTAATCTCCATGTTTACCATCTTCCCTATTGTCACCTTTTCAAGCATGCATGCATATAAAGTTAAAAATTACTTTGTTAACATTAATGTTTGAGTTTTCCAGAGAACAAGGGATTTCCTGACAGCAATAATCAACTGCTTCAGAAAAAGAATGGGGCTCTACTTCATCAACTCCACCTGAATCAACTTGATGCATCTGAATTGCCACAAATCATTGACACCACCAGACAAGCAGCATCCTAAAAATGTTTTGGAACTACGTCACTCAACATACCTTCAGACCAAGGAACTGGTACAGTGCACCTTCCACAATCTGGCCAGAGCTTCAGAGAGAGTTTCCATCAACATTATAACTCCAATAAGGAATTTCATCAAGCATCTCCTGCCAAACAGAGACTGTCTAACCTACTGAAAACATTAATACACAAACAATTTTCTTCTCACATATTCCCATGCGATTGTTATTGTCCAATTCTCAGCAGGATGTAGTTTTGAGAATCCCAAACTCCCTCTCCTACTTTTGATTTGCAAGATAGTTTACACCTGATAGGGTAAGTCTTCAATTACTTAAAGGTTGGGATTGCAGGGAGGTGTTCAGACTTGTGAATAATATTTAGATAAGCTTAGGCTTAGATGGCATAGATGTTTGAGACATTTTGTTTATTGACAAAGTAAGTTATGTTTTAAGTTTAAATACCTTCTTTAGACTAAAAGGGAAATTCTATGAGGAAAGTTAAGAATGCACCATTAGGCAGGTTGTGCAGATCCACGATCTGGAGCCACAAGCCTTAAAGCCTATGATGGGCTTCATTTGCACTGGGAAGGCAATGGACCTCCACAATGTGGCAGATGGTCTGCTTGCAGCTGCCGACAAATGTGTCCTGGAAATGAGTTGGATGGCAGTTTTGGGTAGGGAGAGCACAGCATATGAGGGAGACTTCACAAACTTCTCTAACAGGAGATCCACAGGAATGAAGTCCTCCTATTGTTTCTCTGGGTGCATTCATTTCTGTAAACCAAACACAATATAAACTGAATAAAAATATGAAAACCATTATGTGGATTTTGTGGTGTTTCTGTTTAAAGAAGCCTATATTAGTTCATCCAGTACTGCTCAGGTTGTGCGAATTTGGTTAGCATCCTCATGGCTGCACCATTCACACAAGGCCTCACTAATCTTTCTTGGCACCTGGATTTGGTGGAGTAGATGCCAAAGGTGAGGAAGACAACTGCATCTGGCAGTCTTTTGTTAGTCTCTGTCTCTCTGTCTGTCTGTTTCTTTATCTCTTGCTCTGTGTCACTCTCTAAGTGTCACCCCGCTTCATTCTTCTATGTATGTCACTGTGACACACAATGTGCCTTCTTAGTGTCTGTGTGTCAGCCTGACTTTCTTTCTGTCTGTTTCTATAGCTCTGTCACAGATCATCTCTCTTTCAATCTATTTGTTCACCTCCACCAATGCTGTCTTTGTCTGTTAAGAATGAAGATAACAGTCTTCATATCTGTTGCCTTGTCACAATCTCATCTCCTCATTAATGTTGAAGTATGTCACTCTCTCCCTCAGTCTGTGTATGTCTCATAATCTATATCACTCTGTCTCTCTCTCTTTCCTTCTCTTTCTCTCTTGCTCACTCTTTCTCTGTCTCTTCATATGTCTCTTTGTATGTTTGTGTGTTTGTTTGTGTGCGTGTGTGTGTGTGTGTGTGTGTGTGTGTTCAAATCCTGCTGTGTCTCTCTCTAACTCTCTCCATGCTTAACTATCTCTACTACATGTGTATTTGTTCTGTAAGTTTCTGCCACACGACAAGTGATATTCTCTGTTAGGTGGACTATCGTGTAGTCCCAGAAGGGAGCGTCATCCTGTGGGGAGATGAATACTTTTTTTACTGATCACATTTGAAGAGGAGCCATCAGAACTCCTTTCCTTCAGTATCTACTGAACATATTCTGATATACAAGAGAAAACTCTCTCATTTTACAGGTCCTGCAGAGTAAGCATGGGAGCTCAAAATTTGGAGAGGAGAGAAAACACCCATTAAAATATAAAATTTGTCATGTTTGTTGTTCTGTGTTGCTGTTACCCCACTCAGGATTGTTGTCTTCTAAATCCATCCATGGGACTGCAAATTCACCATGTCATTGTATTCCCCCCTGAGTCGTACCCCATTGTTTAAATGTACCACATTTTCCTTATACAGTTTTCAGTGGAGGGTCAGCTAGGTTGGTTTCAGTTTCTGGCCATTACAAATAATACTTCTGTGAGCATAGTTGATAGGTCGAATGTCCATATGGTATGGTTGTGTATCCTTTGGTTATATGTCCAAGAGTGGTTATGCTGTCCCTTGTTGTAGATTGATACCCACCATTTTGAGAAATGGCCACACATATTTCCACAGTGGCTTACAAGTTTGAACCAGCAAAGGAACAATGTTTCATTATATCTCATGATTCTGAAGTCTCTGAAACTTCAAGCTGGAAGACAATGGTGGACACATATCCCCACTTGCTGGCTGAAGCATACAGCTCCCTGGCTTCTGCTCACTGCTCTTTATGGGAGCCCCCTCGCAAACGCCTCAAGCAATCTTAGGACCTCTCAGCTCTGACCTACAGGTGTATTCCATAAGCGGCAGCCAGCATTGTTTCCTAGGACATCTGGGTAGACTGGGACACTGTAGCATTTTCAGAGAACCTGTGGAAAGACAGCATGGGGGCTCAGGCCTTTATTACCCCTGAAAATGAGTTGAATGGCAGCTTTGGGTAAGAGGAGCACTGCATTCTAGGATTCTCTACCCAGATGTTTTACTGGCTTGCTTTCACTACATTGAGTCTGATACTGGCTAATCAGTCGGGTTGTTGGCCATCACAAGCACATCCCAAAAGGGTTTCTTAGGAGGAACCTCTCTGGATAAGACTGAGCAGAGCATATGATCAAGGATTTTGACCAAAGCAGAAAACAAACATGATGTTTGCTTACAAGGGACGAGGAGGAAGAAGGAAGACAGTTTTTCTCTCCAGACGCAGTGTGTGGGGACTGGACCGTTGACACAGTTGGCCAAAGCAGCTAATGCTCCTGCAGAGGAGCAGTTCCATGAGTTCAGCTGTCATCATATGAGGGAGACTTCTCAAATTCTTTAACTGGAGATCCAGAGGAATAAAATCCTCCTCTTATCTCTCTGGGTGTATCCATTTCTGTACACGAAACACTATAAAATGAATAAAAAATTTGACAACCATTTTGTAGTTTCTGTGGTGTTTCTGTTTGAAGAAGCCTGTATTAGTTCATCCAGTACTACTCAGGTTGTGTGAGATTGGGTAGCATCCTCATGGCTGCACCCTTCCACAAAGCCTCACTACTCATTCTTGGCACCTGGATTTGATGGAGTAGATGCCAAAGGTGAGGAAGACAACTGCATCTGGCAGAGTCTTTTGGTAGTCTAGCATTTGCTAAAGACTTTATGGGATTTCAAAAAGGAGAAGGACATTGATTTATTGAGAATCCATACTTTCCCCACCTGAAATGTGGGTCCGTTTTTAGATATTGGAAAAATAATTCTTCCATCCCCAGCACTGTTAAAATGAATTCTCTCAGGGAGACAGGCTCAAAGGCTGGGCCTTTGCTGTCCCTAACTTGTTCTCCTCTGCCTGACTCTTTCAGTTCTCCTTTGACAGCTCTTTCCAAATTAATACTGGAGTCATAGATTAAGTTGTTAATCCCAACCAAGCTCCCTGATGATTTAGATACCAAAGTTTGAAGACAGCATTTCCATGTGTGTGTGTTGTAGCCGGGCTATCATCAAATCATTCCCACTCTGCAGAAAGAATTTGCTTTCTTTTGTTTCTTTTGCTCTATATATAGCTTGCATTATGGGATGCTGATATTATTACTTCTAACACTTGTAGTTACACCAAAGTCAGGAAATCAGATAGTTTGTTTCTTAAAAAGGAGAAAAAGAAATCATAACATTATTGCTTTGTTATAGAAAATTACCAGCTGATATTGACTGACACTCTTGACACGATTGATCTTGAGTTGGAGACTGCTCACAAACAGGATATGAGGCCCTCTTCCTAGAGGAAAGAACTTCCAGGTATTCATTTAATAGTTTAGGAAGGAATTCTCTCCTCTATGTCTCTCTGTGTGTTCCTCAACTTGAATCTCTATCTGTCTCTGTCTGTCTGTCTGTCTCTTTTTCTCTTGTTCTGTGTCACACTCTGTGTGTCACTCTGATTCTTTCTGATATGTATATCTCTGTGACACACAGCGTGCCTTCTTTCTGTCTGTGTGTGAGCCTGACTGTCTTTCTGTCTATTTCTCTAGCTCTGTCGCAGATCATCTCACTTTCAATCTATTAATTTACCTCCACCAATGAGGTGCTTGTCTGTTTAGAATGAAGATAACGGTCTTTGTGTCTGTTGCCTTGTCACAATCTAATCTCTCCATTAATGTTTAAGTATGTCACCACCTCCCTCAGTCTGTGTCTGTCTCATGATCTATAACACTCTTTATCTCTTCTCTCTCTTATCCTTCTCTTTCTCTCTTGCTCACTCTGTCTCTGTCACTTAATATTTCTCTTTGTAAGTTTTGTTAGTTTGTGTGTTTGTTTGTGTGGGTGTGTGTGTGTTCAAATCCTGCTGTGTCTCTCTCTAACTCTCTCGATGCTTAACTATCTCTACTACATGTGTATTTGTTCTGTAAGTTTCTGCCACATGACAAGTGATTTTCTCTGTTATGTGGACTCTCATGTAGTCCCAGAAGTGAGCCTCATCCTATGGGGACATGAATGCTTTGTCTCCATTAAGTCACCAAGAGAACAACCTACCCAAATTAAGACCACCACCAATGGCATTTTTGACATGAGTAGCTCTGTGAAAATAATCAATGCTTTCTGCCTCTGTTGTTCCCTGTTACCCCAGGAGAGGCTGCTCCAACTTTCCTGAAGCAAGCTCAGGACCACAAGTTAGAGCACTTATCTGACAAATGAGGGGCCTTGTGGTGATAGCCTAGCTTCCTTTCAATTGACACTCTTGAGGAAAGGGGAACCTGCATCAGAGGATAGTCTCAGGTGCCACTAGTTATCCACCTGTATTTGTGGCTTTAGTGAGGAAACAACTTGTCAAGACTCATATCCAGTTGATTGATTTATCCTGTATGGAGGGTGTGAGTAGCATCAGGGCCAGAATTTCAGGAGACCAAAGCAGGAAAGCAATGAGTGGAGGCAGTTCCCTTATTTCCTGGCTTAGTGAGTCCATTCAGACATCATGAACTGGAGAGGTATGGGGAGCATTTTTTCATCACATTTGAAGAGGAGCCATAAGAACACCTTTCCTTCAGTAACTACTGAAAATATTCTGATATACAAGAGAAAACTCTCTCATTTTAATGGTCGTGCAGAGTAAGCATGGGAGCTCAAAATTTGGAGAGGAGAGAAAACACCCATTAAAATATAAAATGTGCCATGTTTGTTGTTCTTTGTTGCTGTTACCCCACTCAGTATTGTTTTCTTCTCAATCCATTCATGTGACTGCAAATTCACGAAGACAATTTATGCCCCAGTGAGTCATACCCTATTGTTTACATTTTTCACAATTTCCTTACCCAGTATCTGAGGAGGGTCAGCTAGGTTGGTTTCTGGTTCTGGCCATTACAAATAATACTTCTGTGAGCATAGTTGATTGGTCAAATGTCCATGTGGTATAGTTGTGTATCCTTTGTTTATATGCCCAAGAGTGGTTATGCTGTGCTTAGTTGTAGATTGAAACCCAATATTTTGTGAAATGGCCACCCATAATTCCACAGTTGCTTACAAGTTTGAACCAGCAAAGTAATAGTGTTCCCCTTACAGTATATACTCTTCAGCATGAATTGTCATTAATGGTTTTGATCTTAGCCATTCTGACCAGTAAAAGATGACATCTTAGATGAGGTTTGATTTTCATTTCCCTGATGGCTAAGGGTATGGAGCAGACCCTCCTTTGCTTTTGGCGACCAGAGTCTGTACTGTTCAGATTTCTCTGTTTAGCTCAGTATCCCATGTACTCACACATAAGTAGATATTCAACATAAAGCAGAGGATGGTCAGCCTATACTTTACAACTTCAGAGAGTCCAAAAATCACGAAGGGCCCTAAAAGGTAAATGCATAGATTCTCCCATCCCCCCAAAATGGAAACAGATAAGGTCTCCTGTGTATATTTGGAACACCGGTTAAGGAAGAGTTTGTTGTTAGAATGCAGAGGGTAGAAGGAGAGCTGGGAAGAGAGCATGAGGGTCTGGGATGGTAAAGTTGGGTGAGACCGCAGGGGAACTGAGCAAGGAAAGGCAGACATTGATGGAGAGAGCATTTGTTGGGTTAACCAGAAACTTTTCTCTAACGAAATTTCCAGAAATCCACAAGCATAAGCCATGCTTAAACTCTAAGCCACAGTGGAGAATGCACCTTAGCAGCACTTGCTGTGCAATCACGTTGATAACTACCTTAAGTGTCATCATAGAACTTTCATCCATTAACCCACAAAGGAAGGTGAAGAAATCCACAGCTAATCACTGGCCCAACTCGTCGAATACAGTCTTGCAGCAGGAGGTGTGATAATATGAGCAGAGTGGTCAGGTGCCTGTGTCAGAAACAGCTGAGCAAAGCAAGAATCAAGTGGCAGGTCCTGGAGTCCACACTGACACCTCGGGAACCTGCATAAGACTGAACTAGTCCTTAGCAATGTGGATGACCGTTTTGTGGTTAGGGCAGTTGTTGGGTCCACCACAGGGGGAACCAGGATTTACCACTACTGCATGAATTGGCTCTTGGGTGCCCATTCCCTGTGGAGACATACCTTGCTCAACCTACATACATGGGGGAGGGTCTTTGGTCTGCTTCAAGTGATGTCAAAGAATTTGTTGATTTCCCATATGGGAACTCCCCTTTCTGAGGGGTGGATTGGGGGTTGGGTGGGTAGAATGTGTGCATTGCTGTGGGATAGACAGTGACCCGGCATCGGTATGTAAAGTAACTTTACTTTAAATTTCTACAAATGTATAAAATGAACACAGTTTGGAGAAAGATTCCAAACAAACAAAATATAAGGTAATGACAGACAGAATCTACTCAGTCCCCATGACTGAATGAGTAGAATTTAGGATCTTCATGTAGCACAAGAAGCAAACTACAATTCTCATGTTCCCTGATCTGACTTTGTCTGCAATAAACTAACATCCAAACATGGAGAGCACTGCTTCAGTTGTGGTATGTAGATGCAATACCAACTGGAACCTTGGAGTTACAGGGACACATAGATCTAATCCTGATCTGGTGGCCAGAAGACAAACACACCCTTAATCCAGACCTTGATGGGTAAACAGGCCACACCCTCTGGTGGGAGACTATAAAGGGGTATGGATACAGGAAGGTCTTCCTCTTTGCCAGCTGGCCCTTGCCTTGCAGCAAGACCCTCCCTTCAATGCCATTAGCGACTACTTCTCCTGACTTCCAGAATATACTGAAGACCAGCGGCCAGGTCCCACTTTCTGGACTGAGTAAGGAATGAGGTCTTGCACTTTCTCTTCACAGCTAGATACTTTGAGGCTATCATGCCTACAGCGCTAAGTCATTCTAAGGAATCCCCTTTCTTCATATGGTCAGAGTTTCTTTCTATCTGTTCTGTTTCTCTAGGGAACCCTGGTACAACATTTTTTATACGAGGGCATAAATTGCTCCAAACCATCCAAGAGTTGAGTAAAATTGTCAATAGTAATTACCTGTTGACCTAACATACAATCTAGAAAAGTAAAAAGTGTGGTGGTGAGATTACAGCTATCCATAGAATCTCAATCTGTCTTCTCTGAATCTAATATTGAAATCTGGATAGAAAAGTTCAGAGAGACACAAGTCTCCAGCACCATAGAATTGGAGATAGAGAGCCAAGCAGAAAACAAAATTCTAAAAATGTGTCTGTGATGATACATAGTTTACAATTTCTCAAGTCACTGGAGATCAAAAGATCAAGGCAACTACCCTGCTTAGCCAGTGAAGCCAGACAGACACATTTCCTCCGAGGACACGCATGACAAAGGCAGGTGGATATCTGTGTGTTCAAGTCTACCCAGGGCCACACTAGATTGAACCATTCTGAAAGTATAACT
>NW_024432347.1:0-1054 GCF_017639785.1 Mesocricetus auratus
CCCAGATATTTGTTGCTATTTATGCCTATTGTATAGAGTGAGGTTTCTCTGATTGATTTCTTTTTCAGTCACTTCATCATCTGTATATAATAGGGACACTGACTTTTTGAGTTTACCTTGTATCCTGGCACTTTGTTGAAGGTTTTTATCAGCTCTAGGAGTTGCCTTGCTGACTAGGAATCCAGGAGGTCTCTAGGTAGGAGAAACACAGGGTGTCAAGATGTAGCTGCGATAGCGGTAAGAAGTTCAGAACTATTCTCCGGTAAGAGAAATACTTAGATTAACAATTATGGTGTAAATACTTAAGTCAGAGGTAGCTAGTATAAAACAAGCAAGGCCAACAACTTCTTAATTAATACAGAATCTTGTGTGTTATTTGGGGACTCCAACTAGGCATAGCCCAGGCAACTAGTGGGGAAAAACCAAAGCGGCACGCAAGGAAAAGGCTTCTTTCTAAAGTTGGTTATGCTTGCATCTGTTGTTCCTGAATATTTACGCAGCTTTTATCATTCCAGCATTCCCTAAGTCTATTTTTTATTGCCTCCATTTGGGCATTCAAACCATTCAAACCATGTATTATTTGTTTCTTCCAATTTGGGGGTTGTCTTTTCTTCCATTTCTTTAAAGATTTTCTTGTTTCCTTTTCCAGTGTCTCTTTCATCTTCTCGAAGATATTGTTTAGGTCATATCTTTTTCTTCATCTGTGTAGGGATATTCAGGTCTTTCTGGAGAAAGGTCCCTAGACTATTTTTCAGTCTTATTTTTCTGTTGTTGAATATGTACTTATAATATAATCTTCCTATCCTTATTTCCAGTGTGAGCAAGGTGCCTCACTTACTCTCCTGGTGGTTATCAGTCCAAGGTTCTTTTACCATGGGTTCAAGCAGGTTCAGTATTCTGATGTTTCAATACTCATGATTTAATGCAGAAGGCAAAACCCTCTCTTCTTACCACCTAGTAATTGAAGACAATTTTTTGTGTTAGAACATGAAAGCCTAAGGTGAAAGTCAGGGATGATATTCTATCTTGAATACAATCAATTATAAATATTATG
>NW_024432348.1:0-1165 GCF_017639785.1 Mesocricetus auratus
TGTCTTGTTGATTGTCTCAAAAAACCAACTCTGTGTTACATTGATTCTTAGTTTCTACTTTATTGATTTCAGCTCTCAATTGATGATTTACTGGACTCTACTCCACCTGAGTGAGTTAGCTTCCT
This sequence comes from Mesocricetus auratus, assembly GCF_017639785.1. Classification (NCBI taxonomy): domain Eukaryota; kingdom Metazoa; phylum Chordata; class Mammalia; order Rodentia; family Cricetidae; genus Mesocricetus; species Mesocricetus auratus. The sequence continues at coordinate 126 of NW_024432348.1, forward strand.
TTTTTTTTTTTTGGAGTGTAGTTTCTTTTTTTTTTTAATTTTATTTTCCAGTTTAAATTTAGATAAGAAACAAGGTTGCTTCACAAGTCAGATCCAGGTCCTTCTCCCATTCCCTCCCTTCCTCCCGTGCCCTCTCCCCCCCCCCTTTATCCCCTCATTTCTCCAGGGAGGGTGAGGCCCTCCATGGGGGTGTGCATAGTGTGTCATTTCATATAGGGCAGGGCCTAGACCCTTCCCCAAGAGTTCAGGGTGAGAGTGCACCTCACATTGTTCTATGGGAGTCCAAAGTCCGTGTGTATACTTGGGATGGGTACTGATCTGCTGCCCAAGGCTCAATAGATTACCTAGGCCTCTTCACTGACACCCAGATTCAGGGGGTCTTGATCAGTCCCATGCTGGCTTCCCAGGCTAATGCCTGGGATTCAAGAGTTAACCTTTGTCTGGTCAGCTGTTTCTGGGGGTTAAACCAGCCCAGTCTTAATCCCTTTGATTATCAGTCCTCCCTCTCTGTTACTGGCTTTCTTGAGTTCAGCTCAGTACTTAACCAAGGGAGTCTGCCTCTTCTTCGATCAGCCACTAAATAAAGTTTCTGTTTCCCAGACTCTCTGGCCATAGGATTGTAGGCTGGCACTCCCCAGATCTATGTCTAAAATCCATATATGAGAGAGTACATGCCATGTTTCTCTTTTTGTGACTGGGTTACCTCACTCAGGATGGTTTCTTCTAGTGTCATCCATTTGCCTGCGAATCTCAGGATTCCATTATTTTTTTTCTGCTGAATAGTACTCCATTGTGTAGATGTACCACATTTTCTCTATCCACTCTTCAGGTGAGGGACATCTAGGTTGCTTCCAAGTTCTGGAAATTACAAATAAAGCTGCTATGAACATAGTGGAACAGACATCTTTGTTGTATGAATGGGCATCTTTTGGATATATGCCTAAGAGTGGAGTTGCTGGGTCTTTTGGTAGGTGTATTCCCATTTTTCTGAGGAATCTCCACACTGATTTCCAAAGTGGCTGAACCAGTTGGCACTCCCA
>NW_024432349.1:0-17428 GCF_017639785.1 Mesocricetus auratus
TTACTCAGTTGAGGAATCTGTGAAAATTTTGGCCACTAAAACATCATTTCACCAAATTTATAGCTACAAAACATGACTATTAAGAATTTTTTGAGTCAAGGGATTTTTTCTTTCTGTTTGTTGCTAACATTGAGATCCACATTATCTCACACTACTTACTGGAAATCCATACCTAAGTCAATCCAGACATAGAAGAAACACAGACCAAGGAGGAATATATATACATATATATATATATATATTCTTTTTTCATAGAAAAATTTTCTTTGAAGAGCTAAAGAGAATTGAGAGGAGAGAAAGTGTATAGGAGAAGGAAAAGGACAGATCAAATTAATAAAATCAAAGAAGGGATATCAGGGAATAATACACCCAACAACACAATTATACACACAAATTGGGTTTATTAAGGAAACTTTAGTGCCACATGTTTCATAATCTACAGAACATTGATATTTTGCTACTGACATGTATTCTACCAAGACAGAATTAAATAAAGTGTGCTGACTAGTTTTATGTTTACATGATGACCCAAGCGAACATCATCTGAAAGGAGGGAACCGCAGTTAAGAATATATATCCATTACATCTGGCTGTAAGGCATTTTTTCAGTCAATGATCAATGCAGGAGGAGCTAGCTCATAGTTATGGGGTCATCGCTGGGCTGGTAGTCCTGGATTCTATAAGAAAACACGTTGAGAAAGCCATGAAGAGCAAGCCAGCAAGCAGCACCCTTCCATGGTCTCTGTATCAGCTCCTATCTCCAGGTTCCTGCCCTTTTTTTAGCTCCTGTTCTGACTTCCTCCACTGATGGACTATGATGTAGAAATGGAAGCCTGATAAAATCTTTTCTCTTCAGCTTACTTTTGGTCCTAGTGTTTCATCACATCAATAGAAACCCTAGCTAAGATGTGAAGATAGAGAAAACTTACATAGGATGACATTAACTATTTTGCAGTTAATTATTTATTGAGTCAGTAATAAAATATTTTCCTCCAATGACACATTTGGGACCAAGTGCTTTCAGTGTTGACTCCAAACATTCATTTTAACAAGATGTAACCATAATATTCGTAATTTCTTTTAAAACCTCAAATATGAAGAAATTCTACCAATGGGTTTTTAAGCCCAGCTTTACCCCACTAGGTAGCAAAACCAGATGGGGAACCAATAACAAAAAAATAGGACTATGTGCAATATCCATGATAATTATTTCAATTGATACATGAATTTCATATCATAAACATAAAAAACAGTTAATGATAAAATACTGACTGTCATGCAGACCCCAGGTTTTAATTTATATATGCATATTTAAGGAGTGTTTCAAGAGATCAGAAAAATGTTTTTAAAATTGCCCTGAGAATTTTAAAAATAAAATGGAGTATAAAGGAGGTATGGGTAGTGCATAGATCTAGGGAGTGCCAGCCTACAATCCCATGGCCAGAGAGTCTGGGAAACAAACTTTATTTAGTGGCTGATCGAAGAAGAGGCAGACTCCCTTGGTTAAGTACGGAGCTGAACTCAAGAAAGCCAGTAACAGAGAGGGAGGACTGATGATCAAAGGGATTAAGACTGGGCTGGTTTAACCCCAGAAACAGCTGACCAGACAAGGTTAACTCTTGAATCCCAGGCATTAGCCTGGGAAGCCAGCATGAGACTGATCAAGACCCCCTGAATCTGGGTGTCAGTGAAGAGGCCTAGGGAATCCATTGAGCCTTGGGCAGCAGATCAGTACCCACCCCAAGTATACACACGGACTTTGGACTCCCATAGAACAATGTGAGGTGCACTCTCACCCTGAACTCTTGGGAAAGGGTCTAGGCCCTGCCCTATATGAAATGACAGACTATGGACACCCCCATGGAGGGCCTCACCCTCCCTGGAGAAATGAGGGGATAACGGGGGGAGGGGCACGGGAGGAAGGGAGGGAATGGGAGAGGGACCTGGAACTGACTTGTGAAGCAACCTTGATTCTTATCTAAATTTAAACTGGAAAATAAAATTAAAAAAAAAGATAATAATAATAATAATAAAGTTTTTTTCAGTTTAAATTTAGAGTAGATACAAGGTTGCTTTACAAGTCAGTTCCAGGTCCATCTCCCTTTCCCACCCCTCCTCCCGTGCCCTCCCCCTAACTCCCCTAATATTCCCTCATTTCCTCCGGGAGGGTGAGGCCCTCCATGGGGTTGTCCATAGTCTGTCATTTCATCCAGGACAGGGCCTAGACCCTCCCCCAAGATTTCAGGGTGAGAGTGCATCTCACATTGTTGGATGGGAGTCCAAAGTCCATGTGTATACTCGGGATGAGTACTGATCTGCTGCCCAAGGCTGAATAGATTATGTAGGCCTCCTCACTGACACCCACATTCAGGGGGTCTTGATCAGTCCCATGCTGGATTCCCAGGCTGATGCCTGGGATTCAAGAGTTAACCTTTGTCTGGTCAGCTGTTTCTGGGGATTAAACCAGCCCAGTCTTAATCCCTTTGGTCATCAGTCCTCCCTCTCTGTTACTGGCTTTCTTGAGTTCAGCTCAGTGCTTAGCCGTGGGAGTCTGCCTCTTCTTCCATCAGCCACTGAATGAAGGTTCTGTTTCCCAGACTCTCTGGCCATGGGATTGTAGGCTGGCACTCCCTAGATCTATGCCTAAAATCCATATATGAGAGAGTACATGCCATGTTTCTCTTTTTGTGACTGGGTTACCTCACTCAGGATGGTTTCTTCTAGTGTCATCCATTTGCCTGCAAATCTCAGGATTCCATTGTTTTTATCTGCTGAATAGTACTCCATTCTGTAAATATACCACATTTTCTCTATCCACTCTTCGATTGAGGGGCATCTAGGTTGCTTCCAAGTTCTGGCTATTACAAATAATGCTGCTAATAATAAAGTTTTTTAAGTGATGTTGCACAAAGCTGTACTTTGAAATGAAGCCCCTTATCATGTATAATTAATATAATTAACATATGCTAATATGACCTTAAAACATTGGGAACAATTTGAACATTTTCTCTCTAAGACCTGAAACAAGACAAATTTCTATAGTTTCTTTTCTTTTTAAATTTTCAATTAAATTTTTTTGAGTTTATATTTTAATTACAACATTCCTCTCAAGGCTGTGAACTTTCCAAATTTTAAGTCACTCAGCACAGAGATTCCTCCACACTAAGAGAAATTGGACAGCAGCACAGCTCTGAGAAAAACAGTAATTCCCCACCAATGAAATGGTAGAATTTGGAAGATCCACCCCTGTCTATTAACAAAGCCTAAGAATGTCTAGTGCTGCATTTTCCCATGATTTTTACTTAAAGCTAGAATACATAGAAGAATCTGTAGATAACTACATCAAAGGAAAGGAAACAAAGAAAAATAAACAAACAAACCCAACCATTGTATCCAATACAAAAGGGCACAAAAATAAGGAAGAGAGAAACTTCAGTACATGTTTGTTGATTCTTTGGGAGATGAAGGTCAGTGACCTGTGGAAAAGGAGTCTTTCAGTCAAATTCTACTCAATGGTCAGACATTAAAGAGCTCAATGCTTGGCTGTGTCTCCAGTAACACAATCTGTTGTGTCAACATTTCATATATTTTGACTCTGTTGATTTGAAGTTCCTACATTTTCCATTCTTTCTTCACTTCCCTGTTATGGACAAAATGTGTTGTTAAGGTCCTTAATTAATAAATTACTTGAAATGGAAACACACACAGACACACACACACAAACACTTGCATATATAAATTGGAACATATAACCATGAATATCAAATATATCCACATATGAATATAAAATTTACCACATTTACATATGAGATATATAAAGATAAATAAGAAGATATTCATATATGAAATGCATAAAATAGATATATCCATATATGAAAAATATAAAATACATATGTATACATATATATAAGCTTCAAACACAGTGATAATTTCTAGGATCCATCAGAATAGATGGATGTTCTCACAAAAGACAGAATTTGTATTTTTCTGAGTCCCTGGATTAGGCTGTATGGTATCATATTTCGTTAATTATGTATAAGGGGAAAACTCACTGCCCTTCATGAATAAGGAAGCAGATCTTTTTGATACACGTGCTGGAAATGCTAAACTATGAACCTGAGTTTGTGTAAGGCCATAGGGAAGTTTTCAGAAGGGTCACTCAGAAAATAGGATAAATGTGTGGGTTCTTTGGGGTCTTGAGGAAAAATCGGAAGGACTTTAATGAGAGTGTGTGAAGTCTTAGGTAATTTTCCACTTCAGAAGGTATTAAATGATAGCTGATCTTGGTTGATTTGTCATTGAATTTTTTTTATTTTTTTATTTTATTTCCCAGTTTAAATTTAGATAAGAAACAAGGTTGCTTCACAAGTCAGTTCCAGGTCCCTCTCCCTTTCCCTCCCCTCCTCCCGTGCCCTCCCCCCAACCCCCCCCCCCCGTTATCCCCTCATTCCCCCAGGGAGGGTGAGGCCCTCCATGGGGGTGTTCATAGTCTGTCATTTCATATAGGGCAGGGCCTAAGCCCCTTCCCCAAGAGTTCAGGGTGAGAGTGCACCTCACATTGTTCTATGGGAGTCCAAAGTCCGTGTGTATACTCGGGATGAGTACTGATCTACTGCCCAAGTTTGAATAGATTATGTAGGCCTCCTCACTGACACCCACATTCAGGGGGTCTTGATCAGTCCCATGCTGGATTCCCAGGCTGATGCCTGGGATTCAAGAATTAACCTTTGTCTGGTCAGCTGCTTCTGGGGGTTAAACCAGCCCAGTCTTAATCTCTTTGATCATTAGTCCTCCCTCTCTGTTACTGGCTTTCTTGAGTTCAGCTCAGTACTTAACCAAGGGAGTCTGCCTCTTCTTCCATCAGCCACTAAATGAAGTTTCTGTTTCCCAGACTCTCTGGCCATGGGATTGTAGGCTGGCACTCCCCAGAAGTATGTCTAAAATCCATATATGAGAGAGTACATGCCATGTTTCTCTTTTTGTGACTGGGTTACCTCACTCAGGATGGTTTCTTCTAGTGTCATCCATTTGCCTGCAAATCTCAGGATTCCATTATTTTTTTCTGCTGAATAGTACTCCATTGTGTAGATGTACCACATTTTCTCTATCCACTCTTCGGTTGAGGGGCATCTAGGTTGCTTCCAAGTTCTGGCTATTACAAATAAAGCTGCTATGAACATAGTGGAACAGACATCTTTGTTGTATGAATGGGCATCTTTTGGATATATGCCTAAGAGTGGAGTTGCTGGGTCTTGTGGTAGGTTTATTCCCATTTTTCTGAGGAATCTCCATACTGATTTCCAAAGTGGCTGAACCAGTTGGCACTCCCACCAGCAATGGAGGAGTGTCCCCCTTTCACCACATCCTCTCCAGCATAAATTGTCATTGGTGTTTTTGATTGTAGCCATTCTGACAGGAGTGAGATGATATCTCAGAGTAGTTTTGATTTGTATTTCCCGATGGCTAAGGATGTTGAGCACTTTCTCAAGTGCCGCTCAGCCATTTTAGACTCCTCTATTGAAAACTCTCTGTTTAGTTCTGCAGCCCACTTTTTAATTGGGTCCTTTGATGTTTTGGAGACTTGCTTCTTGAGTTCTTTGTAAATTTTGGAGATCAACCCTCTGTCAGATGTGGGATTACTGAATATTTTTTCCCATTCTGTGGGCTGCCTTTTTGTCTTGCTGACTGTGTCCTTTGCCTTACAGAAGCTTCTCAGTTTCATGAGGTCCCATTTATTAATTGTTGATCTCACTGTCTGTGCTACTGGTGTTATGTTCAGGAAGCTGTCTCCTGTACCAATTCATTCAAGGGTACCACCCACTTTCTCTTCTAAGAGGTTCAGTGTGGCTGGATTTATGTTGAGGTCTTTGATCCATTTGGGCTTAAGTTTTGTGCATGGCGATAAACATGGATCAATCTGCATTCTTCTACATGCCAGTCTCCAGTTATGCCAGCACCATTTGTTGAAGATGCTTTCTTTATTCCATTGTATATTTTTAGCTTCTTTGTCAAAGATCAGATGTTCGTACGTGTGTGGGTTAATACCCGGGTTTTCAATTTGATTCCATTGGTCTACCTGTCTATTTTTGTGCCAATACCAAGCTGTTTTCAGGACTATAGCTCTATAATAGAGCTTGAGGTCAGGGATGGGGATGCCTCCGGATGTTGCCTTGTTGAACAGGGTTGTTTTGGCTATCCTGGGTCTTTTGTTTTTCCATACAAAATTGATTATTGTTCTTTCAAGGTCTGTGAAGAATTGTGCTGGGATTTTAATGGGGATTGCATTGAATCTGTAGATTGCTTTTGGCAGATTGCCATTTTTACTACATTGATCCTACCTATCCAAGAGCATGGGAGATCTTTCCATTTTCTGAGGGCTTCTTTAATTTCTTTCTTTAAAGATTCAAAGTTCTTACGATACAGGTCTTTCACTTGTTTGGTTAGCGTCACCCCAAGGTATTTTATGTTGTTTGTGGCAATTGTAAAGGGTGATGTTTCTCTGATTTCTTTTTCAGCCCTTTTATCATCTGTATATAGTAGGGCTACTGATTTTCTTGAGTTGATCTTGTAGCCTGCCACTTTGCTGAAGGTGTTAATCAGCTGTAAGAGTTCCCTGGTAGAGTTCTTTGGGTCATTGATGTAAACTATCATATCATCTGCAAACAGTGAAAGTTTGACCTCTTCCTTCCCAATTTGTATCCCCTTGATCCCCCTTTGTTGTCGTATGGCAATGGCTAGAACTTCAAGTACCATGTTGAAAAGGTATGGAGAGAGTGGACAGCCTTGTTTTGTTCCTGATCTTAGAGGAATTGCGTTGAGTTTCTGTCCATTTAGTTTGATGTTGGCTGTTGGTTTACTGTATATAGCTTTTATTATGTTTAAGTATGTCCCTGTTATCCCAGATCTCTCCAAGACCTTTATCATGAAGGGGTGTTGGATTTTGTCAAAGGCTTTTTCAGCATCTAGTGTGATGATCATGTGATTTTTGTTTTTCAGCTTGTTTATATGGTGGATTACGTTGATGGATTTTCGTATGTAGAACCATCCCTGCATCCCTGGAATGAAACATACTTGATCGTGTTGAATGATTGTTTTGATGTGTTCTTGGATCCGATTTGCCAGTATTTTTTGAGTATTTTTGCATCAATGTTCATGAGGGATATTGGTCTGAAGTTCTCTTTCTTAGTTGTATCTTTGTGTGGCTTTGGGATCAAGGTTATTGAAGCCTCATAGAAAGAGTTTGACAAAGACCCTTCTGCTTCTACTGCATAGAACACTTTGAGAAGAATTGGTATAAGCTGTTCTTTGAATTTCTGGTAGAATTCTGCTCTGAGGCCATCTGGACCTGGACTTTTTTTGGTTGTGAAACTTTTGATGACTGCTTCTACTTCCATAGGGGTTATAGGTCTATTTAAATTGCTTATCTGTTCTTGATTTAGTTTTGGCAAGTGATAGCTATCCAGGAAGTCATCCATTTCCTTTAAATTTTCGAATTTTGTGGAGTACAGGTCTTCAAAGTATGACCTAATGATTCTCTGGATTTCATCAGAGTCTGTTGTTATGTCCCCCTTTTCATTTCTGATTTTGTTAATTTGCGTGTTCACTCTCTGCTGTTTGGTAAGTTTGGACAAAGGTTTGTCTATCTTGTTGATTTTCTCAAAGAACCAACTCTTCGTTGCATTGATTCTTTATATTGTTTTCCTGGTTTCTACTTTATTGATTTCAGCCCTCAATTTGATTATTTCCTGGCGTCTACTCCTCCTGGGGGTGTTTGCTTCTTTTTGTCCTAGAGCTTTCAGCTGTGATGTTAATTCTCTGGTATAACTGTTCTCCTGTTTCTTCATGTGAGCACCTGTCATTGAATTTTGCCCATCACTGATGTTAACATTCGGAAGAACACTCAAATTCTGTGGAAAAAAATAGAGATTTCTCAAGAAATCAGTGGAAGACATTGATGTTTGTAAGTAAAGTCCACCTTGTGTCATGGAATTGAGTTATTTCATGGAGACTCAAAAACATACAAGTTGGCAATAAATAAGAAGGCACCATATAGGAATATGATAAGAACAAATATATACAGTACACAATGAAGCATGAAGAAATTATAGGAAAGCATTTGTGACAGTGGGCTTGGTGACCATTTCTTATGTAAAATTTTTGGAATCTTGAAAAATGACTTAAGGAAAATAAATACTGAATGATGCATTTGGGCAAATATTTGTAAATCCATCTACTGACCAAAGGTCTGAATGGAGAAAAAGTTGAGAAATCATTAGACACAATCATGAGAAAATTAGCAACTGTCTGTAAGTTGCATAAATGATTCAGAGACACACTTGTGAAAAAATACACTAACAACAAACAGATATGAATGTGTGCATGTATTTAGTATTGAAAATGTAAACTGTAGTTGGAATAAGCTATGACCATTACCATGGCCTATCAACAACTGAGCCCATAAAACAATGATATTTTATATCAAAACAAAATTTTATATTGTTGTTGAGAATATCAAGTTAAAAAATGTTTCATATCATGAGTCAAAATTACAAATTCTTGCCCAGAATATAAAACAGCACACAGCTTTACACTGAATCTCATGTTCATTGATATTTAATTGAATAAAAATTGATTAATATGCACATTGTAACTAGTGGTCAAATGGTCTAGTTTATGGAAAAGTTGTCATAGTTAAAATAACAAGACTCAAAAATCCCCCACATTTTCCACTTCTTCCAAATGAGAAACTTGGAGTTTAAGGACATGAATATTGGTGCTTTTGACAGTCTGCCCATGTCCACAGTGGCCAGAAAGGTCAATTTCATGGCTTAACTCAAATTAATCTCATTAGGAAGCAATCAGAATAACAGAATTGTTGTCTATGGCTGTTGCTGCCAACCAGGATATACTGGAATTTCACTGTGGACAATCCACCCACTACATCTCAGGGCAAAGATTAATACTATAAAAGGTAGAGAAGATTCTCGGTCTCTCCAACACCTGTCAGATTTTGACCTCTGTAAGAAGCAGTGAATCCAGGCTCTACCATGGTGAAGTTCCTGCTGCTTGCTCTTGCCTTAGGTGTGTCCTGTGCACAGCATCAGAATCTTGAAGTCAGTCCCTCAGAGGTATGTACATTTGGGGATGAAAGGGCCTCTTGTGTTTATATATACCTGAGCTTGGTTTGAGCATGTTCATTGTTTAAATTCAATATACTTCTATACCGTATCCAAATCTGATCTTTAATTCTATCCTAGTGTCATTAAACCTCTTTCATGTTTTCAATGAGATCTATCTACAGTGTGAAAGAAGGTTAAGATCAAAAACTTCCAGATTGAACTTTCCCTGTGGGTGATTTACACAGTGCGAACTGTATTCCAGTATCCCACATTCTGGTGTGAATGAGTGATGATGCCTTCTCATGATTTACTCTCAAGGAAGAAGACATCTACATTCACTAGGTCCAAGTTCACTTGTCGGTTGACATAATGTATAATTAGTAATAGTGTTGCTGAAATAAAAACAGGAAATGAAATGACTACCCAACACTCACAATAAGGTCTGTGCTCCTTAGGTTGACGGGAAGTGGCACAGCCTTTACATAGCAGCAGATAATAAGAGTAAGGTAAGCGAAGGTGGACCTTTGAGAGTTTACGTCAAGCACCTGGAATGCAGTGATGAATGCCAGACATTCACAATCAAATTTTATACCAAGTAAGTGACATTCATCCAACGCACAGGGACAGGACTGAGAAACAGGGACGTGAATGCCATTGTAAAATTTTCACTCAAATAAATGGGTTATGCATGAAAAATGGAGTTGATCTCCTGGGCCTATTGGAGAACAGTGGCCTTCAGCCTTATCTGTGTACTTGACTTCAGCAAGATTGGCTGTGCTATTTTAGTTTCAGAAGGTTGGGTAATTCTGGTTGAAACCAGTCACAAATGGTAAAGGTGGGTAGAAGATTGAGGACACAGTCTTCTCTTGGCAGGCTGGATTTATTGCCCATGCCAGCCATGACGCCGGAGTCTCTGTTTATTTACCCAAATTAAAAATCAGCCCAAGATAGTTAATGCTACCAACACAATAATGAAATATTAGCAATCTGAAAAGAGTAAATTAAGAAGTGAAGCTTTCTTTTTTTAGGGTGGAAAACGTGTGCCAGGAACACAGAGTTGTGGGAAGAAAAGGCAAAGATGGGAAGTATATTACAGACTGTGAGTATATATGCATGTGTATATATATATATATACATCTGTGTGTGTGTATGTGTGTATGTGTAGAGAGAGAGAGAGAGTGTGTTTGTGTCTTTGTCTGTGTCTGAGACAACGGGCATTGTTGGCCCAGGATACACATGTAGGGGCCAGGATTTCAGAGAAATTCATCTGATAATTTCTGATGCAAGTTCAAAGTTCTAATTAATCTTTTAAACATTAATAGGAACATGTGAAGTTAATGTTTGTCTTTTTGTGACTGGGTTATCTCAATCAGGATGGTTTCTTCTAGTGCTGCCCATTTGCCTGCAAATTTCAAGATTCCATTGATTTTTTCTGCTGAATAGTACTCCAGTGTGTAAATGTACCACATTTTCTCTATCCGTTCTAAAGTTGAGGGGCATCTAGGTTGCTTCCAGGTTCTGGTTATTACAAAGAATGCTGCTATTTCATTTATAATTCTATATTATTGTGAAGGACATTTGAAGTAAGACTTACAATTGAAGTAAGAAAAAGTGTGATAGATGTGTTAAATATAATGAAAAAACAAATCAACAACAGCAACAACTAAATCATGACAATTCTACTGAGTTCTCAGGTGTTTCTGTTTTAATTGCAGTCTCTGGTCAGAATTATTTCCACGTTGTAGAGAAGGCAGATGACACCATGACCTTTCACAACGTTAATGTCGACGATAGTGGAAAGACAAATGTTATTTTAGTTGTTGGTGAGTGTGCTGCTCATCATAGGGGTTCTATTGCTGTGTTAAAGAAAGTTGGGGAGGAAAAGGTTTATTTGGCTTACACTACTGCATTGTTGTCCATCACTGAGGGAAGCCAGGACAGCGACTCAAACAGGGCAGGGACTTGGAAGCAGGCACTGGCACAGAGGCCATGGAGGGGTACTATTTACTGGTTTGCTTCTCATGGCTTGCTCATCCTGCTTTCTTATAAAACTTACGACCACCAGGCCAAGGAACACACCACCCACAATAGGTTGGGCTTTCCCCCATCAGCCACTGATTAACAAAATGTATTTCAGAGTTTCCCATAGCGTGTTGGGCTCTTCCACATCAACTTTCAATCTGGAAAAATGTCCTACAAGGTTTGCCACAGGTCTATCTGATGGAGGCAATTTTCTTAATTGAGGTTCCCTCTTCCCAGATGTTCTTGACTGTGTTTGGTTGACTAACAAAGCCAAAAACAAAAAAACAAAAAAGTCCCCCCAAATCCCAGGTTGCTTTGTTTGACATAGCTGTGAGGGGAGGGGAGGGTGGGGACTGGGGGTCGGGAGTTGGGGTGGGTGAGTGATGGATAGAGAGGATGTGGTAGGAGTTGGGTGGTTGTTAATTTTTGGTTCACGAACCTGTTCATCTGATTTAACTGCTCATTTTAGTAATAATCATATTCCCGTGTGTGGATTCTAGAATCTACACAGAAATAAGATGAAAAGTCATATCATGCAGATATTTAGTTCACAGATTCCAGCCATCAGAATTCCATACAGGTATTTTTGAAAAAAAATGTCATGCCTATGTTGAAAGCATGAATAAATATAATAATCATCATCATCATCATCATAACGTAAAAAGAGAGTTAGTCTTCAGGGTGGACAAAGTCATGGTTCCTTACATTTTAACTCCATTAAATGTGTTCTGTATACCTTAGAAGTCTTAGGCTGGCTGTGTTGTAGAGGCTCATTCTTTTAATCCCAGCACCCAGGAGGCAGTGGCAGGCAGATCTCTGTGAGCCTGAGGCCAGCCTGGTCTACAGAATAAATTTCAGGAGACTCTCCAAACCTACAGAGAACCCTGTCTCAAAAAACTTTTAGGCTGAGCAGAGTGAAGCTGGTTGGGATAAGGAAGGGTCAGGAAGACAGGATGTTTCCATGGGTCAGTACTGCATGACCCACTACCACTGTGTCTGTTCTAAGCATTTTAACAGACGCTCTGTTTTCTGTTCCATGCAATGTAGGGAAAGGTGAGAGTTCGAGCATAGAACAGAAGCAGAGGTTTGAGAAGACAGCCGAGAAATACGATATTCCAAAGGAGAATATTGAGCACTTGGTGACCACAGGTAACACCATTGTGCTTCACACAGCAAAGACATGCATCTGAAAATATTCCTAATAATCACTGATTCACCCTTTTAAAATTTAAAAACACTGGAAATACTAAGGATCTCTAACAATATTTTTGTTTGTGCCATTTTCTCCCTCTATCAAAACTATCTTTCACAGACACTTGTAATCAATAAAGACACCATATGGGTGAGTATGAACATGATAGAGGAGCTTACTCATGGTTTAATCTGATAGAATTCATTCTTTTTTAAACATTTTTCCTTTTTTATTTAAATTAGAATCATGCTTGCTTCACATGTTAATTCCAGCTCCCTATCCCTCCCCTCCTCCCTGTGCCCCCAACCAGGTCCCCATTCCCGCACCCAAGATTTCATTCATTAGGTTATTGGTCATGTATTTGATAGAGGAACTGTTTGTTTATAGTTTTATCTCTCTCTCTCTCTGTCTCTCCCTCTGTGTATATATATATATATATATATATATATATATATATATGCTTATACAATCAAAGGGGGAAAATCTATGATTGATGTTGCTGTTAGTCTTTATACCATGACAAAAAGCAAATCTCCCCTAAAGCAGAGTGTAGATTTCTTTTATATATTTTTTATTTTATTTTATTTTTTATTTGTAAATTTAAATTTAAATTAGAAAAAAGGTTGCTGCACATGTCAATACCAGGTTCCTCTCCCTTTTCTTCCCTTCCTCACACACTCCCTCTCCAACCTCCCCATATCTCCTCATTTCCCCAAGGAGGGTGAGGCTCTTCATGGGGGTGTCCATAGTCTGTCATTTCATCCAGGGCAGGAACTAGACCCTCCCACATGAGTCCAGGGAGAGAGTGCATTTCTCATTGTGGGATGGGCACCCAAACTCCATTTGTATGCCAGAGATACAACTACCCAAGGCCCCATAGATTACCCAGGCCTCCTCACTGACACCCACATTCATTCAGGGGGTGTTGATCAGTCCCATGCTGGATTCCCAAGCATCAGTCTGGGAATCAAGAACTACCCCTTATTCATGTCAACAGTTTCCAGGGGTTAAACCAGCCCAGTCTTAACTCCTTTGCTCATCAGTACTCCCTCTCTTTCACTGGGTTCCTTGAGTTCAGCTCAATGTTTAGCTGTGGGAGTCTGCCTCTGCTTCCATCAGTCTTTGGAAACAGGTTCTGTTTCCCAGACTCTCTGGCTGTGGGAATGTAGGCTGGCACTCCCCAGACCATATCTATGTTTAAAAACCATATATGAGAGAGTACATATCATGTTTGCTTTTTGTGACTGAGTTACCTCACTCGGGATATTTTTTCTAGTAACATCCATTTGCCTGCAAATTTCAGGATTCCATTGTTTTTTTTTTCTTCTGAATAGTACTCCATTTTATAATGTACCATATTTTCTCTATCCAATTTCCAGCTGAGGGGAATCTAGGTTGCTTCCAAGTTCTGGCTGTTACAAATAATGCTGCTATGAACATAGTGGAACCTACGTTCTTGTTGTATGAATGTGTATCGTTTGGATATATGACTAAGAGTAGAATTGCGGGGCCTTGTGGTAGACTGATTCCCATTTTTCTGAGGAATCTCCATTCGGATTTCCAAGGTGGCTGTATGACTTGGCACTCCCGATTTCTTTTATCTTGATGTGAAATAATTTTGTGAAATTCTCAACTGTTAAAAATGAGTAATGTCTGTGGAATTCAGGGGTGTATCTTGCATTTGGAAATACTGTAAATGTAGATGAACTTTCTAGAACTCTCCTGAGACACAACCTTGCATATACATTCCTTTTTTGATAGAAAATCAATATTTACATTGAAAACTATCAGTCTAAAGCTCAGTACAGAGGTATTGAAGTCAGTGAGGAGAAACTTAAGTCTAACCCTATGACATTTGGCATTTTTATCAAACCTTCCACTATATTCTTCATCCATTATTTTTTCATTTACAATCTTAGAAATTTTGTTAGTACCAGCAGCTCATGAACATCTAACTGTTTTGTTTGTGTTTGTGTTGCCTTTTGCATTTGAAGCTTTACCGATGACAGCAAGATCATGAATATTCCCCACATCAACTTTTGCGTGAAATCAGAATCATGACAATGAAGATAATTCACCATTTTTCTTTTTTCCTTCTAATCTTACAAATGAAGTCAGAATATCTGCTTCATGGATTTTCTTCCTATCCTCCTACTATATTACTGACTATTCTGTTGGTTAAATAAATTAATTTCTCATGCATACACTTCTGTCTTTAATCAATGTGACATAATACACAACCAACAGACATAGGCACTCAACTTCAACTATTGAAAAATAATCTGATTTGGGATGATTCTAGTTCAGAGCACTTTTCAGTCAGTGGGTTCAGTTTCTACAAACCACATGGCAGTGCACAAACATCTGTAACTCTAGCTCCAGGGGAATCTTCACCTTCTTCCGGCATCCAAAGGTATGGCACCCACCTGGTGCATATACCATATACAGATACACAAATATATATGTAATTCAAAAGTAAAATAAATCTTTAAAAATGGGATTACCCAGGTATGATGGTGCATGGTGTTAATTTCAAAGTTTGGGAAGCAGAAACAGGTGTATTTCTGTGAATTAAAGGCCAGCATGATCTATATATGGAATTCTAGGAAAGCCAAGGCTACGCAGTGAGACCTTGTCTCAAAAATAAACATAAATCAATAAACAGTAAAATAAAATTGGACCATTTGATAGTAGAATAAGAAATAGTTTTTATTGAGAATAAGTACATAATTCATTGATACTTCATAATTAGATGGGAAAATATTACCTATGACATTATATACATTATATTTAGTACGTGATGAAAACCATCTATGATACATCTTTTAGTATATGAGGCTTGATAGCCAGGATGTCCTAAGAGTCAGAGGGGGCACTCTTAGAAACAACCTAAATGTCTCCCTGATGTTAAAAAAAACCAAACTAACACTTTAAAACAACTGCCAAAATGTTATTGTTTTTCAGGGCTACAAAGTGGTATATCTGCACCCAAATGCATATTGTATTCTTTTGGCCAAGAGTCACAAGTGTTCCCTTAATAGGAGACATTAAAACTATTGTACATCGGACGCTATGGTAGTGTTGGGTGTTCTGGGATTTATTTCAGATTTAGAAAACATGAGAAATAATACAAAAGATAGACACATAGAGGCCAGAGCTTGTATACAGATACCCCACTCATGCCCTGCACTTTTCAGGAGGGTTTGTCCTTACCTTTCATAAGAAAAAACTTATTTTCATGCCTTTGGTGCAGGAAGGTACTTTTGTAAATGTAAACCCAGCCACAAACCCTTTAAGCTACAATCTGTCCTTTCTGCAAAATATGCTAGTACAATGTTGGCACAGAACTTGTGGGAATATCCAGTCCATGTCTGACTTGATTTAAGACCCACTCTGAGATGGAACCAATATACAACACTGCTTGAATGACCTAGAAGCAGAGATTAGATAGCTCAAAAGCACTGGATAAAAGCAAATACTATTAGTCTTTTAAAAAGGAGTGATAAAATGACTCCTAATGATTTCTGCTTCACTCATAGTTCACAGTCTTATTCAGCCATCATCAGAGAGGCTTCCTCAGGCAGCAGCTGAAAACAGGTACAGGGACTCACAGCCAGACATTACACAGAGAGAGAGAGAGACCTTGGAACATAAAATTCTAAATGGAATGTCTTCATCAAACCCCTCAACTGAGAGCTCAGGGAGTCCTGAGGAAAAGAAGCCAGGAGGAGTTGGGGAGACAGAAGGGATAGAGACTACCAGAAGAACAAGCCTCTCTAATCAGCTGAGCAAATTGCATATGAATTTACAGAAACAGAGGACCCAAGTACAGAGCCTACACAGGTCTGTATCAGGTTCTCCACATATGTATTAAAGCCTTTGGTTTAGTAATTTTATGGGACACCTGAGGGAGTAAATGACTGGATCACTCACTCTTTTTTTCTTTTTCATTTAAATTAGAAACAAGCTTGTTTTTCAAGTCAATCTCAGTTCCCTCTCCCTCCCTTTCTTCCTTGGCCTGCACTGAACCCCTATCCCATTCCCTTTCTTCTCCCAAGGGAGGGTGAGGCCTTGCATGGGGGGTCTTCACATTTGGAGCAGGGCCTAGGTCCTCCTGTGTGTATCTAGGCTGAGAGAGTCTCCCTATTTTTGGAATGGATTCCCAAATTCCATTCGTGTACTAGGAATCAATACTACCATAGGCTCCATAGATTGCCCAGGCCTCCTAACTGACACCTACCTTCAGGGCAGCTATTCTGGTTTCCCAGCTATCAGTCTGGGTTCCATGAGCCCCCCCTTGTAAAGGTTAGCTGTTTCTATGGGTTTCTCCAGCCTGGTCTTGGCCCCTTTGCTCATCACTCCTCCCTCTCTGCAACTGGATTCTAGGAGTCTGTCTCAGTGTTTAGCTGTGGGTGTCTGATTCTGCTTCCATCAATTACTGGATGAAGTCTCTAGGATGGCATATAAGGTAGTCATAAATCTCATTATCAGAGAAGGCCATTTAGTGTAGCCTTCCATTATTGCTTAGATTGTTAGTTGGGGTCATCCTTGTAGATCTCTGAAATGTTCCCTATTGCCATATTTCTCTTTAAACCTATAATGGTTCCCTCTATTATGATATCTCTTTTATTGCTCTCCACTATTCTTCCCCTGACTGAATCTTTCTGCTCCCTGCTGTCCTCCTACCTTCTCCCCTCCACTTTTGCCTGACTCTCTCTCTCCTCCCCCCATGCTTCCAATTAGCTCAGTAGATCTTGTCCCTTTTCCCTTTTCTGAGGGACCATGGATGTCTCACTTAGGGTCCTCCTTGTTGCCTAGCTTCTCTGGCTATGTGGATTGTAGGCTGGCAATCCTTTGCTCTATGAATAAAATCCATATAGGAGTGAGTATATACCATATTTGTCTTTCTGTGACTGGGATACCTCACTCAGGATGGTTTCTTCTAGTTCCATTCATTTGCCTGTGAATTTCAAGGTTCCATGTTTTTTTCTGCTGAGTAGTGCTCCATTGTGTAAATATACCACATTTTCTCTATCCACTCTTCAGTTAAGGGACAGCTAGGTTGCTTCCAGCTAGGTTGTGGCTATTACAAATA
>NW_024432350.1:0-3979 GCF_017639785.1 Mesocricetus auratus
AGAAATGGAGGAAAATCAACAAGACAGACAAACCTTTCTCAAACATACCAAACAGGCAGAGAGTGAACATGCAAATTAACAAAATCAGAAATGAAAAGGGGGACATAACAACGGACTCTGAGGAAATCCAGAGAATAATTAGGTCATAATTTGGAAACCTGTACTCCACAAAATTCTAAAATTTAAAGGAAATGTATGACTTCCTGGGTAGCTATCACTTGCCAAAACTATATCAAGAACAGATAAGCAATTTAAATAGACCTATAACACCTATGGAAATAGTAGCTGTCATCAAAAGTCTCCCAACCAAAAAAAGCCCAGGTCCAGATGGCCTCACAGCAGAATTCTACCACAAATTCAAAGAACAGCTTATACCAATTCTTCTCAAAGTGTTCCACACAATAGAAGCAGAAGGGTCTTTGCCAAACTCTTTCTATGAGGCTTCAATAACCTTGATCCCCAAGCCACACAAAGATACAACTAAGAAAGAGAACTTCAGACCAATATCCCTCATGAACATTGATGCAAAAATACTCAATAAAATACTAGCAAATCGGATCCAAGAACACATCAAAACAATCATTCACCACGATCAAGTAGGTTTCATCACAGGGATGCAGGGATGGTTCAACATACGAAAATCCATCAACGTAATCCACCATATAAACAAGCTGAAAAACAAAAATCACATGATCATCTCACTAGATGCTGAAAAAGCCTTTGAAAAAATCCAACATCCCTTCATGATAAAGCTCTTGGAGAGATCTGGGATAACAGGGACATACTTAAACATAATAAAAGCTATATACAGTAAACCAACAGCCAACATCAAACTAAATGGACAGAAACTCAACGCAATTCCTCTAAAATCAGGAACGAAACAAGGCTGTCCACTCTCTCCATACCTTTTCAACATGGTACTTGAAGTTCTAGCTATTGCCATACGACAACAAAGGGGGATCAAGGGGATACAAATTGGGAAGGAAGAGGTCAAACTTTCACTGTTTGCAGACGATAGGATAGTTTACATCAATGACCCAAAGAACTCTACCAGGGAACTCTTAGAGGTGATTAACACCTTTAGCAAAGTGGCAGGCTACAAGATCAACTCAAGAAAATCAGTAGCCCTACTATATACAGATGATAAAAGGGCTGAAAGAGAAATCAGAGAAACATCACCCTTTACAATTGCCACAAACAACATAAAATACCTTGGGGTAACGCTAACCAAACAAGTGAAAGACCTGTATCGTAAGAATTTTGAATCTTTAAAGAAAGAAATTAAAGAAGCCCTCAGAAAATGGAAAGATCTCCCATGCTCTTGGATAGGTAGGATCAATGTAGTAAAAATGGCAATCCTGCCAAAAGCAATCTACAGATTCAATGCAATCCCCATTAAAATCCCAGCACAATTCTTCACAGACCTTGAAAGAACAATAATCAATTTTGTATGGAAAAACAAAAGACCCAGGATAGCCAAAACAACCCTGTTCAACAAGGCAACGTCCGGAGGCATCACCATCCCTGACCTCAAGCTCTATTATAGAGCTATAGTCCTGAAAACAGCTTGGTATTGGCACAAAAATAGACAGGTAGACCAATGGAATCGAATTGAAAATCCGGGTATTAACCCACACACGTACGAACATCTGATCTTTGACAAAGAAGCCAAAAATATACAATGGAATAAAGAAAGCATCTTCAACAAATGGTGCTGGCATAATTGGAGACTGGCATGTAGAAGAATGCAGATCGATCCATGTTTATCGCCATGCACAAAACTTAAGTCCAAATGGATCAAACACCTCAACATAAATCCAGCCACACTGAACCTCTTAGAAGAGAAAATGGGTGGTACCCTTGAACGAATTGGTACAGGAGACAGCTTCCTGAACATAACACCAGTAGCACAGACAGTGAGATCAACAATTAATAAATGGGACCTACTGAAACTGAGAAGCTTCTGTAAAGCAAAGGACACAGTCAGCAAGACAAAAAGGCAGCCCACAGAATGGGAAAAATATTCACTAATCCCACATCTGACAGAGGGTTGATCTCCAAAATTTACAAAGAACTCAAGAAGCAAGTCTCCAAAACACCAAAGGACCCTATTAAAAAGTGGGCTGCAGAACTAAATAGAGAGTTTTCAATAGAGGAGTCTAAAATGGCTGAGAGGCACTTGAGAAAGTGCTCAACATCCTTAGCCATCCGGGAAATGAAAATCAAAAACAACTCTCAGATACCATCTCACTCCTGTCAGAATGGCTAAAATCAAAAACACCAACTACAATTTATGCTGGAGAGGATGTGGTGAAAGGGGGACATTCCTCCATTGCTGGTGGGAGTGCCAACTGGTTCAGCCACTTTGGAAAGCAGTATGGAGATTCCTCAGAAAAATGGGAATAAACCTACCACAAGACCCAGCAACTCCACTCTTAGGCATATATCCAAAAGATGCCCATTCATACAACAAAGATGTCTGTTCCACTATGTTCATAGCAGCTTTATTTGTAATTGCCATAACTTGGAAGCAACCTAGATGTCCCTCACCTGAAGAGTGGATAGAGAAAATATGGTACATCTACACAATGGAGTACTATTCAGCAGAAAAAATAATGGAATCATGAGATTCGCAGGCAAATGGACGACACTAGAAGAAACCATCCTGAGTGAGGTAACCCAGTCACAAAAAGAGAAACATGGTATGTACTCTCTCATATATGGATTTTAGACATAGATCTGGGGAGTGCCAGCCTTCAATCCTATGGCCAGAGAGTCTGGGAAACAGAAACTTTATTTAGTGGCTGATCAAAGAAGAGGCAGACTCCCTTGGTTAAGTACTGAGCTGAACTCAAGAAAGCCAGTAACAGAGAGGGAGGACTGATGATCAAAGGGATTAAGACTGGGCTGGTTTAACCCCCAGAAACAGCTGAACAGACAAAGGTTAACTCTTGAATCCCAGGCATCAGCCTGGAAAGCCAGCATGGGACTGATCAAGACCCCCTGAATCTGGGTGTCAGTGAGGAGGCCTAGGGAATCTATTGAGCCTTGGGCAGCAGATCAGTACCCATCCCAAGTATACACACGGACTTTGGACTCCCATAGAACAATGTGAGGTGCACTCTCACCCGAACTCTTGGGGAAGGGTCTAGGCCCTGCCCTATATGAAATGACAGACTATGCACACCCCCATGGAGGGCCTCACCCTCCCTGGGGAAATGAGGGGATAACGGGGGGGAGGGCTCCGAGGAAGGGAGGGAATGGGAGAGGGACCTGGAACTGACTTGTGAAGCAACCTTGTTTCTTATCCAAATTTAAACTGGAAAATAAAATTAAAAGAAAAGAAGGAGGAATCCAGAACTAGTTCCTAGACAAGTTTGGCTTTGATGTATCTTTGAGATATTCACCTGGAAGTGTTAAGTGAGAAGACAGAAATATGGATCTGTCAGTCAAAGCAATAGTGGGGACGCTGGTTTTAGCAGTAAAAGTCCATAATAGACTGTCATACATGTGGATGCCACCCACTAGCAAGATGATTTACAGCAAGGCATGTTTGTGAATGACCTTGAATACCTGTGATATTTGGAAGCTGAGTGTAGAAGATGTACAGGTTCAGAAGACAGAACAGAAGTATAAGAATAAAATGAAATGTGGTGAGGGAGGCAAGGACAGGGTTGTTTCTGGCACAGCAGTCGTCAAAGGATTTGAATATTGATTGGAGGATAGGTAGGGCAAAGTCTAAAAATTCCTGCTATCAGACTAGTTACAAGATAAATCTTAGTGACTCTGACAGAAGTTTAGGGGGGAAAAGGAACAAATTACCACAAATTGTTGACAGCTTAGAATTAACTAACTTAGGTGTTAATAGCAATAGCTCCATTTGAAACACTCAGCAATTAATGAACTTTAATAAAAGTCATAGTTTGAAAGGAAAAAAAAAGAAATGGAGGAAAAGACACTCTAAAATTTGGGAGAAATA
>NW_024432351.1:0-19241 GCF_017639785.1 Mesocricetus auratus
TGAAAGGGAAAGGGGCCTCTCTCTTTTCTCCTGGAAGCCAGCCACACTTCTAACTCCTGGTATGTGCGACTCTCTCTCTGATAAATAAATATATTGTTTTCCCTATAAAGCCTAGAGTATCGTTATATCTGGTGTCACGGAAGTGGTTTGGAATTACAGCCCATGCCTGGGAAATCGCCTGAAATCGGCATCCCGAGGTGAGTGCTAATTGGCTTGCTCCCACCGTGGCGGCTACATTGCCGCAGTCTCTGCTGCATCCGCAGCTGTTGCAGTCTGAGCGTGCCTGACCCACAGCCCGTGCTCGCCGCGGCCCGCCGCTGTGAGAGAGGACCCTCGACCACACTCTCCCCACGTGTGCTGTTACGGCCTGAGCCCGGGTACCCTGCCCTGGTCTGTCGCTGCACATAGGGAGGAGTTGGCCTCCCCGTGCGGAGCTGTTTTCCCTTCCCCGCAAGCCCTGCTGCCCTGCCGGCCACTGCAGCCTTGGCTGCCAAGCTGTTCAGACCCTCTGCCGCCCAGAGCCCCCACGCTTGCTGCTCACAGCTGCCGCATGCTGTTCGCCTGTTCGCAGACACCGCAGCAGTCTACCGCTGCGTGTACCCTACACAGACACAGTCAGCCGCTGCGCGTGACCACTGGGCATCCCCGCAGCACGCCCAGTAGTGGCAGCTGCGGCAGCAACAGCACACCCGGCCGGCCCAGCGCCATTGTTCCTCGGGGCCCCTGAGCACCCCCGGCCACTACTCCGTGCCCGGAGCTGCCCCCAACGATTGCTCCGCACTCCTGCCACCCACCAAGCCGCGCAGAACCGGGGACTCTGACCCCTTTGCCGCCCACCCGGCAACGCCACACGTGCTGCTCACAGCCCACCGCTGCAACTCGCAGTTGCTGACTGCCACGCGTTCCAGCCATCGGCACCCCAGCCATCGGTTGCCCGCTCCCTCCCCCCTGCTGCTGCCCGCCAAGCTGCGCAGAACCGGGGACTCTCGTGCCTGATTAATTCTACATTGCACTGCCTCAGCAGCTACCAAAGCCATTGCAAGTTCCACTGCTGTGCAGTGAATCTGCCTGCCCGAATCTGTTCATTAAGTTTTTACAGGTTCCTTGGGGAGAGTCCGATTTTCAGCAGAGAGGTAGCCTTTGACAGTACACCACCGCCATCTACTGGCCACGCACGGTAACTACAGGTATTTTAATTTGAGATAATAAAGGAGGTGAATTTTTCCAATTTAGGAATCACCGATTGATGGTAAGAACATCTAATTATAACATGGCAGGTAATTTAACACTGCAGGATTTTGGAGATTTCATTACCAATGTGATGGATTATGCGGTAAAAGACAATTATGATATTTTTCATACGTATATGTGTGCCATGCTTGTGATTAGTGTATTAATACATATAATCACTTGGAAGAAACATGAGCTTATGTTTCAGAAATTAGAGTCAAAAATTCAGGAAAAAGGTGATTTAGTTACCAAAACAGATAATTTGGAATTTGATCAGAACAATCTTCGAGGCACAGTTAATTCAATGTCTACTGCATTTATGGCTAAAACTGAATCTAACCAGGTGGAACTTTCCAATTTAGCAGAGTCAATTAAAAAATTAGAGTCAAAAATTCAGGAACAAGTGGATTTGGCTACATTTAATTCAATGTCTACTACATTTATGGTTAAGACTGACTCTAACCAGGTGGAACTTTCCAATTTAGCAGAGTCAATTCAAAAATTAGAGTCAAAAATTCAGGAACAAGTGGATTTGGTTACATTTAATTCAATGTCTACTACATTTATGGTTAAGACTGACTCTAACCAGGTGGAACTTTCCAAATTAGCAGAGTCAATTCAAAAATTAGAGTCAAAAATTCAGGAACAAGTGGATTTGGTTACATTTAATTCAATGTCTACTGCATTTATGGTTAAGACTGAGTCTAATCAGGTGGAACTTTCCAAATTATCAGAGTCAATTCAAAAGTTAGAGTTAAAAATTCAGGAACAAGGGGATTTGGTTAAATTTGACCAGGACAACCTTCGAGACACATTCAATTCGATGTCCACTACATTTATGGCTAAGATGGAATCTAACCAGGAGGAATTTTCAAAATTAGCAGGGTCGATTCAATCTATGTCTGATAATAATGGCAATCTAGCGGATCGAATGTGTTTTCTGGAAGGAAAAATAGATGCCTTTGGAGTTTTTAGGGAGGATGGTATGAAAAGCTTGGAATCTCGTTTAACTGAACAATCCAAAGAGTTAAAACAATCTTTAATGCAGAAAATCCAAGACCTTAATGAACAATCTGAGGACTTGGGACAATTTTTAATGGAGGAAATAGAAGACCTCAATGAACAGTCCAAGGAATTGGAACAATTTTTAATGCAGGAAATACGAGACTTAAAGGATGACATGGTTGCAAAATTTCAATCTTTAGAAGATACATCCTCTGAAATATCAGAAGTTGAGTCAATGGATGCTAGGCCACTAGGAAATAAACGAAATACGGCTACTAGACATCCTAAGGTGGCCTTTCCAGTAACTGTAGTAGAAAGGTCATCATCACGGAGGCACCAATCTGGTTCCACTACACAGAAATGGGAACCTATTCCCATGAAAGATATGAAATCCATTAAAAATGCGATAATGACTTTTGGGGTCCACAGCCCTTATGTAAAACAGTTACTAAGTACATGGGCTACGACCAATAAGATAACTCCCTCAGATTGGAATGATTTAATATCTGCAGTGTTGGACCAGTCTTCTCAAATACAGTGGAAAGCTTTGTGGAGACAGGAAGCCAAGGCCCTTGAACTTCAAGGTTTGAGGGATGGATTTGATGCTTCTGAAAGTAAGATTATGGGGGAGAAGCAATTTTCTGACCCGCAGGTCCAAGCTGGTTATGATGAGCGTACATTTGATTTATGCAAAACAGCAGCACTAAATGCTTTGGATAAGGTTCGTGAACCAGGGGAAAGAGTTGAAGCATATTCAAAAGTGATACAGGGTCCGAGAGAAAGATTCTCTGAATTCTTACAAAGATTATCCAGAGCAGTAGATTTACAAATAACTGATCCTAATATTAGGCGACTTCTTACAGAATCGTTGGCTTATGAGAATGCAAACCCACATTACAAACAGATACTGTGGCCATTAAAGGTAAGATCAGCACCATTGGAGGAATGGGTCTTATATACAACTAATGTTGAGTATGACAATCCAGAGGCAGGAACTTGGATAGGAGAAGCCATTTCTAAAGGATTTAGGAGGAATCAGGATGAAATATGGCCTACCCAAGAGGAGATACCAAATTGGGTTGGGGAAGCAATCTCTAGAAGTTTCAAAAGACATCAAAACTTTAGATGTTTTAATTGTGGTAAAATGGGACATCTGAGTAGGAACTGTAGACAACGCATTCCTAGGAATAATGCTTCTACCAGGAATGTGTCAAACAGAAGGCCTCAACCTCCTGGTCTCTGCAGGAGGTGTGGAAAAGGCCGGCATTGGACAAATGAATGCAGATCCACAACAGATAGACAAGGTAGATCTTTAAAGCCAAAAAACGGAACTCAGGGGCTCAACCGAGCCCCAAAAAGAGAGATTATCCGGTCATTCCCAGTGACAGTGGAGGACAGCCTCTCCCAGGACAATTAGAAGATCCACTGCCCATTGTAAATAATACGGCACTGGACAATACATTAGCTCCAGAGGATGAATCAATTACATCAGGAGGAGATACAAAACATATATTTTGGCAAACTTCTATACAATATCATAGACCCAAGCTACCAGTTAAGGTAAATAATAGGGTGATTTACGGATTACTGGACACAGGAAGTGACGTCACTATCCTTAATCAGCAGTCCTGGCCACACAACTGGGCTTTAAAAGAGGTTAATGTTCAATTCTTAGGGATTGGAACCCTATCTGAAGTTAAACAGAGCGTTAGATGGATTGACTTTATTGGGCCAGAAGGACAGAGAGGAAGGTTAAAGCCATACGTTGCAGATATTGCTATAAACCTCTGGGGTCGTGATCTACTCCAGCAATGGAATACACAGATTAACATTCCTCCTGTATCAGCTAGGAATTATAGACAAGCTTTTAGTGGTACAAAGAATATAGTAAGGCAGTACAGAAAACAGATGCCAAATGTACAGGCTGTACAGAAGCAAGATGCTAGTGCCAAACCAACAGAGCAACCAAAAGCTCTACCCTTAAAATGGCTGACAGATGAACCCGTCTGGGTGGGTCAATGGCCTATGACATCTGAGAAGTTAGAGGCTTTGGAGAAGTTAGTTCAGGAACAGTTAGATGCTGGACATATTGAGGAATCAACTAGTGCATGGAATTCACCTGTTTTTGTTGTCAAGAAGAAGTCTGGTAAGTGGAGAATGGTTACTGATCTTAGAGCCATCAACAAGGTAATTCAGCCTATGGGGTCTCTACAACCTGGGATGCCGTTACCTTCTCTAATTCCTAAGGATTGGCCAATTATAGTTATAGACTTAAAAGATTGTTTCTTCACCATACCGTTACAAGAAAACGACAGAGAAAAGTTTGCTTTCACGGTACCTACCTATAATAATTCCCGTCTGGTACAGAGATTCCAGTGGAAGGTACTACCTCAAGGTAGAAAAAATACAAAGAGGAGATTCTATTAACTATTTAGGTTATAAAATAGATGCTCAGAAAATTAGACCACAGAAAGTACAGATTAGAAGAGATCGTTACCGGACTCTTAATGATCTTCAAAAACTATTAGGAGAAATCTCTCAATTACAGACAATTATCGGTGTAGAAGGGCATGATTTGAAACACTTGAAAATGGCTTTATAAGGAGATAAAGATCTAACCAGCCCACGAGTACTATCAGCTGAGGCTGAAAAAGAATTAGAATGGGTAGAAAAGAGAATATTAGAAGCACATGTGGACCATGTGCGTCCGAATCTGGACTGTATTCTAGTTACTTTACCAACTAGAGAATACCCCTCAGGAATATTAATGCAGAGGGAAGACGTCATACTAGAATGGGTATTTCTGCCACATAAACAGAATAAAAATTGAAAACATATATAGAAAAGATCTCTGATTT
Organism: Mesocricetus auratus; assembly: GCF_017639785.1. Lineage (NCBI taxonomy): Eukaryota > Metazoa > Chordata > Mammalia > Rodentia > Cricetidae > Mesocricetus > Mesocricetus auratus. Next base: position 5,094 of record NW_024432351.1, read on the forward strand.
GATATTAATAGTTAAGTTAAGGCTTCGTCAACTGACTGGGAAAGATCCAGCTGAAATTATTGTACCTTTAACAAATGATGAAATTTCCTCCTTATGGCAAGATAATGAGTATTCGCAAATAGCTTGCAGTGACTTTTGGGAACTATAAGTAATAAGTATCCCAAAACAGAGAGAATAAAATTCATAAAGAAAACAATTTGGATTCTTCCACGTATCGTGAGACAAACACCTATTTCTGAAGTTCTTACCTTCTACACGGATGCAAACAAATCAGGTAAGGCAGGGTATAAATTAGGAAATATAAGTAAAGTAGTTCAAAGCCCTTACAACTCCATACAAAAGGCAGAGTTATATGCCATTCTCATGGTACTTAAAGACTTTACAGAGCCTCTTAATATAGTCATGGATTCTCAGTATGCGGAAAGAGTTGTCTTGCATATTGAGACTGCAGAATTTGTTCCTGATAGTACAGAATTAACCTCCTTATTTTTACAATTACAGGAAACCATCAGAAACAGGACTTCAGTCAAGCCTCTCCTGCAAAACGACCTATTTATGACTCTTGTTATACTAACAATTTTTTCCCACAGGTCCCCATGATTGTTATCATCCCACTTCAGCAGGAAGTAACTTTGAGAATTCACTGCCCCTCTCCCTACTATTGACATAAGAGGATAGTTTACACCTGTTAGTGTAATTTGCAATTATTTTAGGGTTGGAACTGGAAGGAGGTGTTCAGACTTAAGCATCCCTTTCAGATAAGTTTAGAATTCAGGTGGAATGGATATGTTTAGTTTAGGATAAGTAGATTATAAATTAAGTATCACCCTCTATGTATATATGTTGTATATGTTTGAGTTTATATCAAATTTAAATCTCCTATTTAGACTTAAAGGGGAATTGTAGGAGTCAACGCCACAAAGTTACCCGCCCAACAGGGCGGGGTCAAGGTAGAGATAAAAGGAAGTGAAAGGAAAAGGGGCCTCTCTCTTTTCTCCTGGAAGCCAGCTACGCTTCTAACTCCTGGTATGTGCGACTTTCTCTGATAAATAAATATATTGTTTTCCCTATATAGCCTCGAGTATCGTTATACCAGTGTATCCTGGACCTTTGTCTGTTTTTACCAGCTTAGGCTGGTCTATGACAAATAGGCATTGGAGTACATGAGCGATAACATTTTTAGAGGACTCCCCAGTATGGAGGGAGGCAAGAATAATTCCAATACAGGTGCCAACAGAGACATGAATTATTTTAAGTTTTCCAAATGCATTAAAGTGAGTAATATCTGTCTGCAGAACTCATTGGGAACCAGGCCTGTTAGATTAACACCTAAATGTGCAACAGGGAGGGTTGTAATGCAAACAGGACAGCATTGTTCAGTTCTCTAGTCTGGTCCCTGGTAATTTTGTATGCAACGTATATGGGTTGTCCATTGACATGACAGAGGGAATGAGCATGTTGGGCATGGGAAAGCAGGTCGAGGAGTAACAGGAAAACCTCAATGCATTTGGCAATATATGCAATGGAATTTCCTATGCAGAGGAATTCCAGGAGGGAAGTGTGGGCACCCAGGTGTCCCACATAGAAGGCGCAACTCTGGGCAGTTGTATGTGAGCATAATTTAAAAAACAATGCTGAAACATTGGGAGATGGCTTAATAAAGGGAGCAGTCTCTAATAGGAGAATAGAGCTGGCAATATAAACATTGTCAATAAAAAATGCCAGAACAAATTTTAACAGTCTCCAAGATTGTGCTGTGTTTGTGAGGGCATATGGCCTCCTAGCAAGCAGAGTTGGCATTTTCATATGCTAAATATTTAACAAAACAACTATTTCACCCCTTCCAAAGAGTCGCTCAATTGCCTTGTTTAAAAGGCTAATAAAATTGCTATATGCTTCTTCTGGGCCTTGTCTAATATTTGCTACATTGGTGGTGGCTGAGCCTTTGGAAGGGAGACACTTCCAGGATCCAAGACTAGCTTGCTGGACTTGAGTAAACAGACCAGGCAGGGGCATGGAATTTAACACAGCAATTCCACCTGGACTTTCCCAACTTCACACCATCTGCAAATATAACTCAATCTTCAATGAATGTGCTTTGACCTCCCTGCACGTCTTTATCCTGGTGAATCCTTGCTCAAACAAAAGCATAGTGATGTGTTCTTATTTTAGTTCTCTTCTCAAGTGACCTTGAAAAGCTAAAAATGATCTCTCAGGAAAGTTACCTTTCTTGGTGTCATAGTAAAAGAATGGGAGATGTTACTGGCATGTCAACTGCAGAACTTAAGATGGCTACAAATCTCCAGTCATTTCTCTAAAAAAATAATCGCATGAAGAGCCTGTCTCCACGAAGGGACCTTGTCCTGCAGAAGCTTTGTGATTTTCCAAACCAGTGGTCAACTACAGCTTTCTGAAGATGCAATCAGCATTACAGATTTAGATGAACCAGGACATTGTCCCCTCACTGATTTATTTCAAACCATGTTTATGAGACATCCTAAGAAAATTAGACTGGGAACATTTATGACTATTTTATACCAAATGAAACTAGATCATAGGTATATTTTTCACTGGGATAGGAGAGCATTCTAATGGCATGATCTTCCTGCAGTAGAAGTTTGCTTTAGAGAATTTCTGCAAAATTCTTTACTCACCCATCCGGGGACAAGAATCCTAATTACTATCAACACAGATCATCCCACTGATAGCTCTAGTTACCAGAAACTCATTCCTGAAAAGATGCTAAAATGTGTATTAATTATCTCTCTCCCTCCCCTCCCCTGATCTCCAGTTCTGCCCCACATCTACTCCACTGAATGCACCTGATCTTCTACATGAGCATGTTTAATGTGCTCTGATTTCACAGAAACCTGGTGTGCATAGCTGCATATTTCTTGTGAAGGATTTGCCATTCTATAAAATTGAACAATAAATTCAGACATGCAATATTGCCCCTGTTGCTGTGAAGAGATGCTATGACCAAGGCAATTCTTATAAAAAACATTTAATCAGGGGCTTGCTTATAGTTTTAGATCCTCATGGCAGGAAGCAGATTGGCATGGTGCTGGAGCAGTGGTCAAGTGCTTTGTATCCTGATCCACTGGCAGCCTGGGGAGAGAGAAAGATAGAGAGAGAGGGAGAGAGAGGGAGGGAGGGGCAGGTAGGAAGGGAGAGAGGAGAAAGGGGGAGCGAGAGAGGGATGGAGAGAAAGAAGAGAAAGGGAGAGGGGAGAGGGAGAGAGGGAGAGAGAGAGCATGGTTTTGAAACCTCAAAGCCAACCCCCAGGAATGTACCTCCTCCAACACAACCACATGTACATCAACAAAACCATAATTGCTAACCTCTTAATCCTACCCAAACAGTTCTACTGACTGAGAAACAAGCAATAAAATATATGAGCCTATATAGGATTCATTTTCATTCAAAGCAGAGTAATTTTGAAATTCTATGAAGGAACACAAAAGATCAAAATTCAAAAGGTGCCAGATGACCCAAGAGAGAAGACAGAGGACCAGAGGACCATAAGGCAATGTTCTTAGGAAGCAAATTATTACTAATACAGAGTTTTGTTCAGCCAAATGTTTGATCAGCAATGAGGAGAGAACTAAAAGAAATTCTCAATATAATGACACAAAATTAAGAAAATAGGGCATGCAACCCAAAAGAGAAGCCCAAAACTCCAGAACTGGGTCAATGAAGATACCAATACCCGATGAGTGGTGACCAGAAAAGGAAAGTCCAAAAATTGTAGAATTTTTATTTGTTTACTGAAAAATGTCCCGCGCTACCGTCTCACCAGCAAGAACGACGAGGCACACTTAGGATCCTTCTGCAGAACAGCTTTAATGCGTCTTGAGAGGAGAGCATAAGCTTACAGAGCGGAGACCCGGGAGCAGAAAGCCCAACCCTTATATAGCTCAGCAGTCCCCGCCTCGGACGTGTCATCTCCTGACTGGCTCCTGCTCGTCAGCCCATATGACGTCACGGAGAGGCAGAGAGTAAGGGATGGAAAAGTAGCAGGCACGTGCGCACCAAGGTTGTTTACTCCAACTGACAACGGATGTCGGCGCCATCTTGTAACGGAGAATGTGGGGCGGCTCCCCACATCTCCCCTTTTTGTTTTAATAGCAAACAGGCTCTCCCAGGACATTAGAGGGTAGAGACAGTGGTTGAACTTCCCAAAGAACAAAATTAGTGAGACGTGTATGAAACCTATCCCTAGATTCATCAAAATCCGGGATGCTTCCGACCTGTCCTCTGCCTTTTTCTGGGAAAAGGGAAAAAATACAGCAGGTAACCCTTATGCAGGACAACATGTCTCTCAGAGGAAAATGACTCTCTGTGCGATGCCTTTGCTCAACACCCCTCTTGGGAGGCCAGACTAAACACTCTACCCTGTGCAATGAACATAAGTTCCAGGTGTGCAGGAGCTGTTCAGTCGGCAGCCTATTGCTTAAGCATAGTCAACCAGATATCGGTTGACGCCCTTTGCTCGAGCGCAGTCAGTGCTTGTGCTATGACCACCTTATCTCTTTTGTTTTGGGTTCTGAGCTTGCAGACCAGCCAGAGAATAAACACTATTCCGCAGCATAGGACTGCTCCAAACAATCCCACCCCCACCCATTCTTTGAAATATTAAACAGCTGAAGAAATCCATGAAGACAATCTCTCCGTGAAGGACAGGTCAAGGCGGGTAGAATTAATCTGAACAATGGCGACCCTCAATTCGCGAAGCATCTGCTCAAATTCATAGGTCCAATTCATTGCAATTAGTGCCATCAATGTCAAGTTGTTCCTCTTTGTCACAGGAATGTCTCGCCATCCTTTTGCTCCATAACGGTTCTGGTGAGTCGTTCTGGGACCCAAAAGAGATTTTCTTCATTCTGTGGAAAAACACAAACAGCTCCCCTGGATCTTATTAGAATAGGATCCGGGCCTTTCCATTCATTAGTTAGCACATCTTTCCATTTTACAAATTCTTTGTGTCTTTGCGGATCCGAGCAATGCCTTGTTGCTGCATTTTGACCCTTATCATCCAGATTTTTAAAAATTCATAGTAAACAATGCCATGGCAATAGCCACTCTTGGTGTTGGGGTCAACTCCTTCATAATTCCCCCTTTTTGTTTTATTAGGTAAAACTTAAGTGTGCGATGTGCTCGCTCCACGATGCCTTGTCCCTGAGGATTGTAGGGCAGGCCTGTAGTATGTGTGACTTGCATTTCTGCAAGCTTCCAGTTCCTGAAAAGGGTATAAGCCTTCTCCCCTTTTTTGTTTATCTTCTAATGTCCCTCTTGGGGACTTATCCTTAAATTTACCAGGGGGTTATCTATCTTTTTTTTTTTTTTTTTTTACTATCTTTTCCTGGCTCTGGTGATCACTGATTTTCTTCTAGGAGTTTGTCCTTTTGGATTTTTTAAAATCATTTTTATTTTAATTTTAAATAGCTTGTTTTACATGTCAATCCCAGTTCCCTCTCCCTCCCCTCCTCCCGCACTCCCCTTCCACCCTCCCTCCCACCCTATTGCCAAATCCTTCCACATAGGGGATGTCTAGAGTCTATCATTTTACTCTTGGTAGGGTCAAGGCACTCCCCTAAGAGTCCAGGCTGAGAGAGCATCTCTCTTTGTATCTTTCTTAGTTACAACCGGTTTCTTTTACGTGCACCTAACCTCTCACTACGGCTCGGTTTCTGATATGCTAGACAGATTGAGAGGAGCCATGATAAAAATAAACACCTGCGGCTCGAATGAAACAAAAGTAATGACTACAAAAGACTAAAGCACACAGTCAGTAACTGCACGCTTATCCTAACAATTGTAACGATGTAACAATTGTAACACAGGACTCCAATCCAAAGTCCCAGAATAGCATACCTCTCCTAGCGTAGTTACCTGCAGTTCTGAATCCTCCTTGAACCCAAGGGGTCTCCGATGGTGCTGACGATGATGAGGTCTGAGTTCCCGGGTTTCGGCACCAGATGTCCCGCGCTACCGTCTCTCCAGCAATAATGATGAGGCACACTTAGGATCCTTCTGCAGAACAGCTTTAATGCGTCTTGAGAGGGAGAGCATAAGCTTACAGACTGGAGACCCGGGGAGCAGAAAACCCAACCCTTATATAGCTCAGCAGTCCCCGCCTCGGACGTGTCATCTCCTGACTGGCTCCTGCTCGTCAGCCCATATGACGCCACGGGAGAGGCAGAGAGTAAGGGATAGAAAAGTAGCAGGCACGTGCGCAACAAGGTTGTTTACTCCAACTGACAACGGATGTCGGCGTCATCTTGTAACAGAGAATGTGGGGCGGCTCCCCACAGAAAAATGACATCTAAAACATGCAATAAGTTGGATATGTTGAGAAAGATTCATATCATAAACTGATAACAGGAATGTTAAAATATAAAAAACTAATCAAATGCAAAAAGTAGTTGTTCACTATAGAGAAGACAAAACAAAATATTTGATCCAAGAATCTATGGTGTGTACATCAGGCCTCAGCTATCAAAGTTAACTATAATGTGAAGACAGAATAAGTTTGTCACTTCATGTTTCCTCAAGTATGCTCCTTTAGAAAGCCATGTAACTGTATCATTTGATTGAAATCGAAATACAGGTTTCCTAAGTCCATTCCAGGTCACCTAGAAGGGGTGGGACTTGGAGTGGAATCCGTATTGAAATAAGCAGACAAACTAACTTGGATGCTTTTAGGTTTTAGAGTGACTTAAATAAATAAAGGCCTAGAGTAGAGGAAGTGATACATTGTTCTTCCTAGTGATGGAGAGTCCCACATATGGACATAAGGGAAACATGCTAATGCTTAAATCAAATTCATACTTGATAAAATTATGAAATGTAATGGAAGCATCATATTCAGAGCTGTAGAATTAAGAGAATTCACTGTAGCATGCCTCAGGATCAGGGATTGGTGAAAGAACAGGGAGTTTTATCTACATATCTCATGAAAAAAACTGGCCCCTGAAATGGGTTTATATTTCAAATGGCAAAATAATAAAGCACTTTATTGAATGAGATTTATTGATTTTGCTCGATCTGAACAACGGAGATCTCGGTCTCTTGTTCCTTAACTTCCCCCGTAACGCCCCTAGCCATGCCCAAAAGTGTGCCTGGCTAGTGACGTAGTTCACCACCTACTTCCATAGATGTCTTTAATCATGCCTAAATTGTGTGTGGATAGCGGTGCGGTAAACCCCTCTTTTATTACGTCATCTGTGTGTGCCTCTAGTAAGTCACATGGTTAATGATGGCAAACAGATTCACACGGTTTCCTCCTACAGCTCTGTCTCTAAATAACGCAATGCGGCTGAGATTCAGCCCTGGCATTGCTTGTTCTGAGAAGTGGACGGTGCCATGTAGATTTTCTTTCTTTTTTTTTTTTGAGTTTTTTTTATTCTTTTTTTTTAATTTAGATAAGAAACAAGGTTGCTTCACAAGTCAGTTCCAGGTCCCTCTCCCTTTCCCTCCCCTCCTCCCGTGCCCTTCCCCCATCCCCCCCCGTTATCCCCTCGTTCCCCCAGGGAGGGTGAGGCCCTCCATGGGGGTGTCCATAGTCTGTCATTTCATATAGGGCAGGGCCTAGACCCTTCCCCAAGAGTTCAGGGTGAGAGTGCACCTCACATTGTTCTATGGAAGTCCAAAGTCCGTGTGTATACTTGGGATGGGTACTGATCTGCTGCCCAAGGCTCAATAGATTATGCAGGCCTCCTCACTGACACCCAGATTCAGGGGGTCTTGATCAGTCCCATGCTGGATTCCCAGGCTGATGCCTGGGATTCAAGAGTTAACCTTTGTCTGGTCAGCTGTTTCTGGGGTTAAACCAGCCCAGTCTTAATCCCTTTGATCATCAGTCCTCCCTCTCTGATACTGGCTTTCTTGAGTTCAGCTCAGTACTTAACCAGCCACTAAATGTAGTTTCTGTTTCCCAGACTGTCTGGCCATAGGATTGTAGGCTGGCACTCCCCAGATCTATGTCTAAAATCCATATATGAGAGAGTACATGCCATGTTTCTCTTTTTGTGACTGGGTTACCTCACTCAGGATGGTTTCTTCTAGTGTCATCCATTTGCCTGCGAATCTCATGATTCCATTATTTTTTTCTGCTGAATAGTACTCCATTGTGTAGATGTACCACATTTTCTCTATCCACTCTTCGGGTGAGGGACATCTAGGTTGCTTCCAAATTCTGGCTATTACAAATAAAGCTGCTATGAACATAGTGGAACAGACATCTTTGTTGTATGAATTGGCATCTTTTGGGTATATGCCTAAGAGTGGAGTTGCTGGGTCTTGTGGTAGGTTTATTTCCATTTTTCTGAGGAATCTCCATACTGCTTTCCAAAGTGGCTGAACCAGTTGGCACTCCCACCAGCAATGGAGGAGTGTCCCCCTTTCACCACATCCTCTCCAGCATAAATTGTCATTGGTGTTTTTGATTTTAGCCATTCTGACAGGAGTGAGATGGTATCTCAGAGTTGTTTTGATTTGCATTTCCCGGATGGCTAAGGATGTTGAGCACTTTCTCAAGTGCCTCTCAGCCATTTTAGACTCCTCTATTGAAAAGTCTCTATTTAGTTCTGCAGCCCACTTTTTAATTGGGTCCTTTGCTGTTTTGGAGACTTGCTTCTTGAGTTCTTTGTAAATTTTGGAGATCAAACTTCTGTCAGATGTGGGATTAGTGAATATTTTTGCCCATTCTGTGGGCTGCCTTTTTGTCTTGCTGACTGTGTGCTTTTCCTTACAGAAGCTTCTCAGTTTCAGTAGGTCCCATTTATTAATTGTTGATCTCACTGTCTGTGCTAGTGGTGTTATGTACTATACCGGGCAAAGCTCCCAATCACTATAGACGGAGAAAACAAGATATTCCATGACAAAACTAGATTTAAGCAATATGTGTCCACTAACCCAGCCCTACAGAAAATTTTGGAAGGAAAACTCCAACCCAAGGAAGCTAACTACAACCAGAAAAACATAAGCATTAGAGAATCCCTCTCTACCAACAGCCAAAAGAACAAAGGGGTGAAATTCCACCCATAATTCCACCAACAACAACCATCGCAAATCGAAGAAGGATGAGCAATCAATGGTCATTAATATCCCTCAATATTAACGGCCTTAACTCACCCATAAAAAGACACAGACTAGCAGAATGGATTCGAAGACAGAACCCTTCCTTCTGCTCCATACAAGAAACACACCTCACCCTCAAAGACAGACATTACCTGAGAGTTAAAGGTTGGGAAAAAATTTTTCAATCAAATGGCCGTGTAGATTTTCAATGAAGCATCTCAGGTAGTGTGTACACCCATCCTCATGCTGAACCTCACCAATAATGTCACATTCTTCCTGAGCCAGCATGCCATCACTGTGACTTCTCAGATGCACATGTGTTTGGATTACAGTGCATCCTGTACTGCATCCAGTCTTGGAAATCTCTGTCAACATCACTGCCTTTCCACTTCTGCAGGTTAGTCACCATGTGGAATGCTGTGCTCACCTTTGTACCCAAGACAGCTTACTCTCATCAACCATCAAAAACTGATGCTAAGAAAATTAGGGATAGTCACTATTTATGTCACAGCCAAGTAAGCCATAAATCAGCTGAGTAAATATGCATGCTAATCTAGCTAAAGAAGGGTGGCTTTGTGCTGGCTGAGAATAAAGATGGCTTTCTTATTTGAGTATAGTTTGGTTATCTTCATGAATATGAGAGAGAAAATGCTGCGTCTTGAGACATGAACTAGCTAAAATGTTTCTCTGTCCTTTAACCTCTTTGTAATTAATTGTCAAACATTATTCCCTTCATTTCCAGCTCTTCTTCCACCTTCCGCAGAGAAGAATGTATCTAGGTATTTCCCTAAAGGCGAGGATCACACAACTTGTCTGGTTTGTTTCGTATCAGACACAGAGCAGAGAGGTCCCTGCTGCTGCACAGCTGTGCCTGACTTCCATCCAGGCTAGAAAGGAGAAGGGGAGAAACTGGGGAGGGAGGCAAGGTTCCAACCCTGCTGTCAGCTACCTTCCCCACTGCATACTCTGTCTCAGAGAAACACTTTTTATTATTCTTTTAAGCCTTTTTCTTTCCTAGTGAAAATGTAACATTTGATATGCATATGGGAAAGTACATAAAATATAAATTCACAGTTTAATAAAGTATTGTAAAGCAAACATCCTTCAAGTGCCTTCCAAGGCCAAAATAAGAACATTGCTCACAGCCTGAAGGCACTTGGCAATCTGTTCTCAATCAGAATTCTTGCCTATATCCTGGACTAACCCTGATCTGACTTGGATGGTGATCATCTGTTTCCATTTCATGAGAGTTTGGGTAACTATGTAGGAATCTCTAAATAATGGTTTAGCAAGACAGAAAATCCTGCAGATGAATGACAGTTACATTGCAGCAATCCTAATTCAGTGAATTTTTCTCTTGGACTCTTGTGTAAATTGAGTATTCTATTGACTGTAGTGTTTTGTAACTGTGAGCTTTAATGATTTAAGAAACTCTGGAACCTAGTGTGTTTCATGTCTTTGTACTTATCTTTGCTGCTATCAGAATAGCCTTAAATTCTCTTACAAGCATTGGTGACATGTGAAGTGTCTGCCCTCTGCAAAGACAAGCATTCCCATGGCCAATCACTCTTCCCTACAGCCTCACCTTAATGCATGGAGCAGTAGGGCTTTAAGTAATCCTTAGGCAGCTGTAAATGAAGAGATATTATAGCCATTTAAATTGTACCAGTTACAACATTATCATAGATGTGACTCAGACGAATCACAAACTGGAATGACTTCATGGAAGAGCCTTAACATTCACTTTCTGAAGTCAGCTCCTTCCTTTGTTATCTGAAGCTCACCAATACCCAGGTTGTAAGAAAGAAGGATTCCTCACAGTGGGTTACAAACTCAAGCTCAAGGGAACATGTGAGTAAGTGAAACAAAGGAAAATAAAGCAAAACATAAATGATTTGTCTCTGATTAAATTCATCTATAAAAATAAGATAAAATCCAGCTCCTGTCTGAGATGCAAGAACATACATCAAGGAAAGACCATAAACATTGAGTCCAATTCAGCATGAGTACATACATTAGGGTTATCCTAGAATCTGAATCAGTTACCTGTAATTCTACTGATCTGGAATATTTCCAAAATTTCAACTTTTTTTACGAGACAGGGTTTCTCTGTATTGTTTTGGAGGCTGTCGGTCCAGCCTGGCCTCGAACTCACAGAGATGTGAGTTCTCTGTGTGCTGTGTACTCATCATTGTTAGTAATCACTCTTACTCATTCTAAAAGTCTATCTGAAAATTCTCTTGGATTTTCTCTGACCAAGTCATCTCATCTAAGAATGATTACTTTTCTTGCTTACTTATGATTCTTGTGTGTTTTAAGTCTTTTCTTGTCTTATCTCACTGGTTAGGACATTGGTTGAACATATAATTATTTTATTTGGATCTTAGAAAGCTTTCAACAGGTCACTAACATACGATGGCTGACAGAAGTTCTGTTTGTAGGTACATCTTGTCAGACTGCTTCTTTCTATTTCTAATTTCTGACAAAGTTCCCCTTTCATTACTGAAAGCTGAATTTTATCAAAAGTGGCTTCTGTAACTATTGATATGACATTTAAAAGAAAGATGGGTGTGTGTGGTATATGTTTGGTACCTGCATGTGAGTATGTGGGTGTACAACCCCTATGTGTGCCCATACAGGAACTAGAACAGGACTTCAGATATTCTCCATTACTTTGTTGCCTTGAGACAGGGTCTCTCAAAGAGCTATCAGTTCACTGTTTTGGCTGGGCTGGATGACCACCAGGCTCTTGGAGATTTATTTATCTGTCTTCATTCTGCTCCCAGTTCTAGGGTTAAAGGCATATTCAGTCATACTGGCTTTCACATGAGAACATGAACTTGGTCCTCATGCTTTCAAAGCCTCTTACTAGAGGAGCCATCACTAAATTCCCCTCAGTTTCTTTACTTTGTGATTCATTAGTTGATATGTGAAACTAAGTAAGACCTGTATTCACAAGTTCATTTAGCAACCAATGTATCTTTCCTTAGATGCAGGTAAAAAGGACACAGGTGTAATAGTCCTTCATGCAAACCATTTGGTCCACCTTTAGTTTTTCTTTAATACACACACACACACACACACACACACACACACACACACACGTTCACATGTGTGCAGCCACCATGAGTATATAACCCCATGCTACTTACCCAGGATGAAACCAGCTATGGTGCTGCAGTAGATGTCAGTGCTTAGCATACTTAGCATGTACTAGGTAACTATTTGTTAGCAGTGTGGATTCTCTTGGCTGAATTACTCATGATTAGGTATTCTGTACATATTAAACATTGCAGAACTCAATTGCGTCATTTTCCTTTTCATCCCATAATTGTTTCCATTACATGTTAGAAAATAGTCCAGGGAATTGAAGTATTATATTATGAATCCCTTTAATAAGAGAATTTAAAAATTAGTATTGATCAAGGCACCACATTTTTATGAGAGTATTCTCATTTGGATTTAGAAGTGGGCCTCTAGGATTGTATCTGGCATTTTCAAGGAACAATGGAAGGCTGGTGAAGCTAGGAGAGCATGAAGGATGGGAAAAAGAAGACAAGAGAATTGGGAGGGGCCAATCACAGACCAAAGCTGAAGAACATTTTAAGAACTTTGGATATAATTTATTGAGGGGAAGATATTAAGGAGTCTCTGGTGTATAGATGAGAATCAGAGTAACAGAGAATGAAAAGCATCTGCCGACAGAGCCTGGAATCCTGGCATCTGGTTTAGGGAGCAGATCAACAACCAGGAGTGTTGTCAATTAAGAGTGTCAGAAGCTGGGCATGTATGAGGTCCTGTGGGTTTGGGTGGGGTAGGGGAGGGCATGTTTCAAGGGGAATAGAGGAAAAGGTGTAAACTCTCTTCAGAAGGACTGAGAACTAAGGAGGTTTTGCCAGGGCAAGGTTTTGATGATGAAGACTATGTAGGATTAAGGCTTTAAGCAAAGGAGCTCACTCTGTCTTGTGTCCAGGCTAGAAGCAAATGAGGCAGAGCACCCCTAAGTCAGCAGTGCACCTCCTGAGCACCATGGAGGGCCATCTTACTATTCCTTTCAACTGTCTGGGAGGAGGCCACAGCTCTTCTTATTTAATATGCAATCGAACTTGTTTACTAATCTCTTGGTAGAGTGAAAAAAATCCAGAAAGTTCTGAATAGAAAAAAGAAATACCATTAAGGACTTTTTATTTTGTTTTTTGGTTTTTGTTTTGCTGTCACTGTTTCAGGGAAAAACATTTTTTTGTTTTCTAAGTTTATCTAATGATCAAGTGAGAAAGAGGCCTGAGGCAAAGACTACAGTGGCTGAAGTCCCCCATACTAACTTACTGTAAAAGGAGAAAGTGAGCAGTGCCTTGCCATTCTGCATCTCTCCTGATGAGCATTAAGGGCAGCACATTTTTCAAACCTGAATTATGAAAGTTTCTGCTTGACTCAAATTATATACAAAGTAGTTAAAAACTGATATTGAAAATACTCACTTTGTGACAACTAGTTTCTTTTGAGTTTTTAAAATCTTAACAGTAGTGAATTATATTGTGTCCATTTCAGAACACTTCCAGTTGATTTGCTTAAATCAGTCAAAGCTCTTGTGCATAATCTGATGCTTCCATTATTGGAGTTTGAGTAGCTCCATCCCTGCAGCCTGAGGGGCAGAGAGAAGTGGGGCCAAGGTGAGCTGCTAGCTGGACAGAGAGCAGAAGACAGGAGCAAGAGAATGGACACTCAAGCACCAAATACAAAGTTCTCACCTAGACAGACCTTGCCTGAATTTGGTCAGCCCTGTTACACACTTCTCCACGCTGCATAACTAATCCAAGTCACTTTTGGAGCGATAATTTAGATGTCTGTTAAGGCCAAGGTCATATTCAACTCAGCCCAACAACACACTGTGCCACCATCCCCATGACTCTATGATGGACAAATTGGTTTAGTAACCTCTATGACCCTCAGATTCCAGGTAATCTTCTAGCCATTGTACTATTATAGAGATCAAGTGAGATTTTAATTAGCAAAGGACACAAAGCACTTTCAAGTGATACAATTGCAGTTTAATAACAATAGGTTAGT